>NW_028261390.1:66381001-66428501 GCF_051295495.1 Thamnophis sirtalis | reverse complement strand
AGAGAGAGAGAGAGAAAGAAAGAGAGAAAGAGAGTCAGTGTGTGTGTGGGTGGGTGGGGGGTGTCTTTTGAGTAACCCTAAATTCTACCCAAATATTCTTTAGGAGTTTAAAAATAAAAACATAACCAGACCACACTATGGTGGGTTGATTAAAAATCATTCTGTGTCTCCACAAAATTCCTGAGAATGAAACAGCTCAACAGCGAGCTATATGTCACTGAATTCCATTTCTTTCTTTGTTTTCACTGCAAAATTGTTATTTCAATAGAAAAGGTTTAGTTTTCTGCGAGAGGGGGGGGGGGTTGTTGTTTTTTTTTGATACAACAAAATTATGCTATTTCCCCCCCCCCCCAGTGTCAAAGAATATCTTGTGTAGCCTTCTCTCTCTTGAACAACAGAGGTTATATACAGCTGGATGCCTCTAACGAAGTTCGTTTACCATCCAGCATGGTATATAACCAAGAATGCATGCAAACAACAGATTTCACTGTTGCAAAATGGGGAAAACGACATTCCTATAAAACCAAGATAAGCTACAAAAGCCCAACTCAACATTCCTTGTGGATTTCTGTACACACTTTGTAGTGATTGTTGGAAGATTGACAGTTTTAGGTAACTCATTAGAGTAAAATGCCCCCGTGCCACGCAAAGCAAGCTGAATCGACCACCATGTACTCCCCTTTTCATTTTATTTTATTCCATTTTATTTATCGATTTGCTTGTTTATCAGACGTGTATGCTGCTGAGGATTAAGTCAATCCTCTATTTTGGATGGATGGATGGATAGATAGACAGACAGACAGACATTATCTAGATGAAATACAGATAGATAGATAGATAGATAGATAGATAGATAGATAGATAGATAGATAGATAGATAGATAGATAGATAGATAGATATAGACAGACAGACAGACAGACAGACAGACAGACCGACTGACCAATGGTATGTAGATGAGATATAGATAGACAGCTAGACAGCTAGACAGCTAGACAGACAGACAGAGGAAGAGAAAGAGGAAGCCGTAGTTAGAATGTAGTACTGCAGGCTAACTCATTGCTCACTCCAGGAGTTTGATCTTCACCAGCTCAAGGTTGACTCAGCTTTCCATCCTTCCAAGATTGGTCAAACGTGGACCCAGATTGTTGGGGACAAGAAGCTGACTCTACAAACCACTTAGAGAGGGCTGTAAAGCACAGGGAAGTGGTATATAAGTCTATGTGCTAAGTGCTATATACATCCAACCAAAGGAAAATGCCTTTTTGAAGTTTTGTTTTAATCATATTCTTCTTTCAGGCTAAGGCTGGCCAGTTTCACAATGATAAATGCCTGTTGTCATAATCCTTCCTTCTCCCTACATCCTGGTGCCCTCACAGCACCAACTCTTGTACAACAGGACTGCAATCAGAAAGTTCAAAATTAATAGCTGTGAAATCTCCGGCATTCATAAGCATGTGTTTTTATCGCTTCTGGGCAGCGTAGACGGGATGCTCTTGTTATTTATTATTTGTGACACTTCATTTGCACTGGGTGGGAAAAAGCATTGTTCACATGTAGCAGATTCTTTAATGAGACCACAACATCTTTCTTCAGCGGATGTGCAGATTTCAACTCAAGAATCCCAAATATGTCATGAATTCTCTGAACGTGAAGACAACAGATATCCCGATTAGACAATAATAGACTGAGGACTGTTATGTTCTACAAGAGTCCATTCTTCTCTATTTTGGATTTCCTTCAGATCAGTTGCTTTCACTTCTGAAAACTGACCAGCACTGATATAACAGAATAACAGAATTGGAAGGGACCTTGGAGGTCTTCTAGTCTAGCTCCATGCTGATGGTATCTGATGATGCTACCCAGGGGTGGTATTCACTTACCTTCCCTACTGGTTTGCAAATGTGAGCGTGCACGCACAGCCTTCTGTGCATGCACTTTTGGCAAAAAAAAAAGGTTTAAATCAGGGGTGAAATGCTACCGGTTCGCCCAAACCGATAGCAAAAAATGCTACCAGTTCGCCTGAATCAGTAGTAAAAAAAATGCTACCGGTTCACCCAAACCAGTATTAAACAAATGCTACCTGTTCGGGTGAACAGGTAGTTGCAACGGTCAGCTGTGTGACAATCAGGTGTGCCACCCAAAATTGTGCAGCAGAGCTGATTGTTGCACACACGTGATTGTAGGAACTACCAGTTTGCCCGAACTGGTAGCTCCAACGATTAATTGTGTGACAATCAGCTGTGATTAGAAATTAGAAATCAGGCAGCACAGCTGATTGCCACACAGCTGATCAGAACGACTGGTTTGCCCAAACTGGTAGCATTTTTTTACTACCCGTGTTTGGGTAAACGGCGCACGTGTGCACATGAAGCAAACCAGTGTCACAGACTTCAGAGCATTTCACCCCTGCTTTAAATGAGATGCCATAGAGCTACCCACGATTTCCGCTACTGGTTTGAGCAAACAGGTTCAAATTGGTAGAATACCACCTCTGATGCTACCTAGTCTGGGTAATGAAACATCTGCCAGAAATCAACCAAGTTCAGAGACTAACTCCTCCTATTTTTCTCCATCGTTATGCCAATTATTAGTTGTAGTTTGTTGGTTGATATGGATGGGCTGTGGAAAGACGTAGGAAATGTCATTTGTTCATCTGATCAAGTATTGAGAATAGTGGGACAAGCAGAAGAGTTAAAACGGCAAACACAATAAGCAAAACTGAGTAAGAAATTGTGAAATAGGAATTTTTGAAAAAAAAACCAGAAGAAAATGTCAGAAAAGAGAATGTCTGAAAAATAAAAATAATCAAGCCATACCATATATTCTGACTGCAAAAATCTGAATGGCCACTAGACGGCAGCAAAATGCATTGTTTTCTATAGCTCTTTCCTGTCATCTAGTGGTGGCTCTGATTTCTGCAGCTCAGATAGAGTAGTTCTAACTCGATCTTGACAGGTGGATAATTTGTAATAACTTTGCCTACAAAATTCTAATGTTGATTCCTTTCCCCCTATTCTTTTCATGGACACAGAGTTCTCCATGTAGGTTGTGACAAAAATTACCCCCATCCTAGCATGATTAATTGCCAGCACTTGCTGGCAATTCTGTGGTCTTTAATGCCAAAACTTGGAAAGGTGGTTCAAATCTTCATCATCATCTTGTAATAACTCCATGATCCCTTGTGGGATGGAATCTGGGCTACTGAATGGAGCTGTGTTTATTGGCCAGATGCCTTTCCTGTTGCCAATGTGGAGTTCTTATTCAGCAGATATATTCTCACCGTGCCCATATTCTGCCTCTACCTAGGATTGAACTCACAGCCTCCTGGTTGAGGCAAGAGCTCCAGGAAAGGTGGTTCAAATACACTGAAAAATATCTAGATGGGGTTAAAACCCAGATCATGCAGCCAAGATGGCCCTCTAAAGAGGTACTGATCCCCTGTTGCACTTCTTCTCCATTAATTTCTGCCTGTCACCATCCTTTCTTGTCGAAAACCCCAAAGCCAAACACATTGCAATACGTAGTTGGTTTAACCAGATCCTTTGGGAAATGGTTCTAATTAAAGGAACGTCAATTGTAGTCCCCAAACAACACCAGCGGCTGACTTTACTACTGGAAATACTGTATACAAAACCTTCCTTTCCGAAAAGTCTTTTAAGGGCTTGCTTTACAATCCACGAATGCAGACGAGAATTTATGTCTTTGCCTCAAAGGCCCCGCTATCTAATTTAAAAGGAAACACAGTCATAAACTGTAGCAACCCCCCCCCCCCAAAAAAGGAGAGAAAACAATAAAAAGGGAATAACTGTTATTTACACCCATATCGTTCCTAAGAGCATTGGTGTAAACAGTTTGTTGGTTGTGTTTACTTTTAATTATTGGTTACCAATTATTTATCACTTAGAGTGATATCCTCTGAAGTTTCCCTTTAAAATTGTAATGGCCTATTAGCGTTTTGTTTTCCATAGCTTTGATGTCTGTAGGCCAGAGCCGGAAACACCCATCAACACATCAACAAACAAATATGGTATATATCTGACATGGGCCTTTACTTATGGATAGGAGAGGAATGGAGGGGAGGGGAGGGGAGGGGAGGGGAGGGGAGGGGAGGGGAGGGGAGAGGAGAGGAGAGGAGAGAAGAGAAGAGAAGAGAAGAGAAGAGAAGAGAAGAGAAGAGAAGAGAAGAGAAGAGAAGAGATGGTATGATAAGATAGATATCAAATAACATATCAAATGTTTATGTTTATGTTTATTTATTTGTATGCCGCCCTTTTCCCTGGGGGGACTCAGGGCGGCTCACAATCAAAAGGAAGGGGGGGGACAGACTTTTACATATAAGACAGTACATGATTAAAACGCAACATTCATACCATTCGGGCGGGTTACAATCTTTAGCCCCAGGCCTGACGGGATAGCCAGGTTCTAAGGGCTGTGCGGAAGGTCTGGAGGGTGGTGAGGGTACGAAGCTCCACGGGGAGATTGTTCCATTGGGTCGGGGCTACCACCGAGAAGGCTCTCCTCCGCGCGGTGGCCAGTCGGCATTGGCCAGCAGATGGAACTCGGAGGAGTTCCATCTTAAAAATCAATTTTTAAGCCTGACACACATCCTTGTTGTTTTTTTTCTGCATCTTCACACACAGTACAACATTTTGATAAGCTAATCACTTAAGATTTATGAAAACTTTAACAGGCTTCAGATCCAACAATCACTACCATCCTGCCTTCCATCCAGGGCCTGTACACTGCACGAATCAAAAAGAGGGCCATGAAAATATTTACAGATCCCCTCGTATCCTGGACATAAATTGTTTCAACTCCTACCCTCAAAACGACGCTATAGAGCATTGCATACCAAGACAACTAGACACAAGAATAGTTATTTTTCCTGAATGCCATCACTCTGCTAAACAAATAATTCCCTCAACACTGTCAAACTATTCGCTAAGGCTGCATTACTATTACTATCACTCTTCTTATCGTTCCCTATCACCCATCTCCTCCCACTTATGACTGCAGGACTGTAACTTTGTTGCTTGTATCCTTACCATTTATATTGATATTGATTGTTTCCTGATTGCTTTTTTGTATCCTATGACTATCATTAAGTGCTGTGCCTTATGATTCTTGATGAATGTATCTGGTCTTTTTATGTACACTGAGAGCATATGCATCAAAGACAAATTCCTTGTGTGTCCAATCCAGTGTTGGGTTTCAAAATTTTTTAGAACCTCTTCTGTGGGTGTGGCCTGCTTTGTAGGAGTGGCTTGACTGGGTGGGAGTAGCTTGCCAGCCATGTGACCAGGTAGGAGTGGCTTGGAAGTCATGTGACTGGGTGGGCGCGGCCAACTTGTAAAATGTGGTGACACTCACTTAACAACGCTCTTGCTTAGCAACCAAAATGTTGGCTCAGAATACTCTGGCATTTGAAGCACGCAAGTCTTAAAGCTGTCAAGTTACAAGACCCTTGCACCCCTAACCCTTTAGAAAAAAAAATCCAGGGGTGTTCAACCTTGACAGCTTTAAGACTTGTGGATTTCAACTCCCAGAATTCCTCCTCTGGCTCTTCATCTTGATGATGTGCGGATGGGCGGGGGGACGGAGCTGGAACTGGTTCGAAATGGCACTGTAGATTTGTGGAACCTCTTCTATAGAAGAGGTTAGAACTGGCAGGAACCCACCCTTGGTCCAATCACACTTGGCCAATAAGGAATTCTATTCTATTCTATTCTATTCTATTCTATTATATTCAAATCTTCCATCCAGAAATTACCAGAATGATGGACAATGCCCACGGCATCAACATGGTTTGTATGCATATCATCAATTTAATTGCCACAATTATGTAATTATGCAAAATAAAAAAAATATTTGCAGAAATGTACACCATTTTTAATTAGGGAAATGGCTTTGATACCAATAACATAAATTTGAATCTAATGGACGTTCCACTTAAACAAAGCACTTACCTGAAAGTCCCTTAAATCAAGGCCTTACAGTAAGTATAATAACTTTTATACTGTAAGGCTTTCACATTGATTAAAAAGATTTTTTTAAAAAAAAACACAACCTGAGCTTTTACCAAAGAGAAATGAAATGAGGTATTTCCTGTAGGCATTTTCATCACTGACATTGTTTTATATATGGCTAATGCAGAATGATAACGTGTGACAACGATGGAAAAAAAAGTAGGGCGGCCATTTTGAAAGCAAGCATTCAGGCCAAAAATGGCCCAAAAATGGCCTGAAAACATCCAAAAATGGTAAAAGAAAACAGGCATGCACACACTGCCCAGCTGATTTTCGGGTTTCTGGCACTCTGGCATGCACACATGCATGCATGTGAACCCATGTTCCAGTTAAGGCACTCAGTGCCAGAAAGATTCACTTGCCTAAAATGTGACACACACATATATTTTATTTTCCCCAAACTCTGGCTCCTCTGTTATGAATTTAATCTTACAATGGAGAGGGGGGGAATTAAACTGGCTTGCATTTATAAGATGGACTGCCAGGATAGCATTCCCCTCGCACATATATGCTAGTCGTTCCTGACTCTAGGGGGCAGTGCTCGTCTCTGTTTCAAAGCCGAAGAGCCAGCGCTGTCCGAAGACGTCTCCGTGGTCATGTGGCCCGCATGACTAGACACCAATGGTGCACAGAATGCTGCTACCTTCCCACCAAAGGTGGTTCCTATTTTTTCTACTTGCATTTTTACACGCTTTTGAACTGCTAGGTTGGCAGAAGCGGGGACATTTAACAGGAGCTCAATCCATTACGCGGCGCTAGGGATTCGAAGCACTGAACTGCTGACTTTTCTGATCGACAAGCTCAGCGTCTTAGCCACTGAGCCAGCACATCCCTTATGCATACATACATATACATACAAACCAGTGGTGGGATTCAGCCAGTTCGCACCTATTCGGGAGAACCGGTTGGTAACTTTCTAAGTAGTTCAGAGAACCGATTGTTGGAAGAAATCTCCATTTGTTTTTTTCCCACTTTCCAGGGCTAATCCTGTAAGGAAGGCAGGAAAGAAACATTCTGGTGTTGTTTCTAGCCTAATCTTTATTGACCTGCTTACAGAAACTGCCTCTCCGGTTAACCCTGATTACATTGTAACAGCTAAGGCGAAGCGTCCATCGACCTGAGTGACCTTGAGTTGGCCACGCCCACCCAGTCACATGGCCACCGAGCCCCACCTACCCAGATGGTCATTAGGGCAGAGAACCCGGTTGTTAAATTATTTGAATCCCACCACTGATACAAACAGATGCATACATACTGTACATCGCAACTAATCCTGGGGTTGACAAGAAGTTGGTTATCTAAATGGACTCCTTATTTTCCCGCAGAGTACAAGACATTCATAAGACTAGTTTGCGAAACAGTACATGTAGATTTTCAGGACATTTATTATTAAGACAGAGGGAGTGGAGATTTCTGTTGAGATCAAATTTCCTAGGGCAATGCACTTTTTAAGTCCAATTAAATTTGGGCTAAAGGAAGAAGCCTCTATCGCTAAACCTAATTCTTGGTAAGATCGCTTACTAGAGGTCTCCGTGTCATGATATTTATTTAGTTCCAGGAGATTGGATTAGAAGCAATTGTCACAATACCAAAATTAATTAAAATCTAGCGATGTTGCAGGTCCCATTTTACTCAAAGAATATTGGAGAATAAATTCAGAATTGGAAAAGCAGAGATAGTTACCAAGGAGGTGACGATGAGTCAACATCGCTGTTTTCCATTTAGATTTGGAATCAAATGAATTTTTTCAATGGCAACAAGAAGCACTTTTGGTGTTGTTATTTTTATCGCTGTAAAACTACTACAAAATAGCCAAAGGAGCTGAGGTGGCGCAGTGGTTAGAGTGCAGCACTGCAGGCTACTTCAGCTGACTGCAGTTCTGTAGTTCGGCTGTTCAAATCTCACCGGCTCAGGGTTGACTCAGCCTTCCATCCTTCCGAGGTGGGTAAAATGAGGACCCGGATTGTTGGGGGCGATATGCTGGCTCTGTAAACCGCTTAGAGAGGGCTGAAAGCCCTATGAAGCGATATATAAGTCTAACTGCTATTGCTATTGCTATATATACAGCGCCATGTGAAAAGTCATTCAAATCTGAGGATTTATTTCCGAAATTCGAAAAGCCATCTTAGATAAGGGGCAGGGTTATTTTTTTTTTAAAAAAAATCCTTAGATATTTGCATCAATGAGAGATCATAAAGTCTCATAAAACATAAAGCCTTTTAAAACTAGTTGATTAAAAAAAGAAAATCTACAGCCTATCCCCTTGTATTTGCTAACATTATTCACCAGGAAGATTACGGTTGTGTTGCAGGAGATCAAGCTGCTTTATATAGTAGGCACAAGACAAGTAAAAACTATGTTCTAAATTTAGTGCGCAGTGTTCCTATGAAATGCCTTGAGAAGCAATCAACCTTTTATTTCCTTTAGAATAAACTTGCTGAAACCAAAAGAATTAAGCTAGCTCCTAGCTTACTTTCATTTCAACAGATTTTTCACAGGACTGTGTTACATCTTAGCAAAAGCTACCTAATATGGCATGTCAAATTTTGTTTCAAATAATTTGATTACATTTTTGTTTTACTCAGCATTACGCAGAAAAACCAACACAAACCAATTAAAAGAAATATGAAGGCATAAAAGGAGAATAGAGATAGATAGAAAGGGAGGGAGGGAGGGAGGGAAAAGGGGAATGAATAGATGGAGGGAGGGAGGAAGGAAATGAATAGAGGGAGGGTGGGAGGAAATGAATAGATGGAGGAAGGAAGGAAGGAAGGAAGGAAGGAAGGAAGGAAATGAATAGATGGAGGTAAAGAGGAGGGAAGGAAGGAAATGAATTGAGGTAAGGGAAGAGGGAGGGGGAAGGGAGGAAAGAAGGAGGGAAATGAATAGAGGGAGGAAGGAAGGAAATGAATAGAGGGATGGAGGGAGGAAATGAATAGATAGAGGAAGGAAGGAAGAAAATAAATAGATGGAGGGAGGGATGGAGGGAGGGAGGGAGGGAGGAAATGAATAGAGGGAGGGAGGGGGAGGGAGGGAGGAAAGAAGGGAGGGAGGAAAGAAGGAGGGAAATGAATAGAGGGAGGAAGGAAGGAAATGAATAGAGGGAGGGAGGGAGGGAGGGAGGAAATGAATAGAGGGAGGGAGGGAGGGAGGAAATGAATAGATAGAGGAAGGAAGGAAGAAAATAAATAGATGGAGGGAGGGATGGAGGAAGGAAATGAATAGAGGGAGGGAGGGGGAGGGAGGGAGGAAAGAAGGAAGGGAGGGAGGGAGGAAAGAAGGAAGGAAATGAACAGATGGAAGGGGGGAAGAAGGAAGGGAGGGAGGGAGGAAAACACAAATAGATACTAAGAATGACTTCCATGACTTCTTTCCAAGCCTGTAAAGAATGCTTCCTTTTGCTTTTTACGTTAAGACTATAGTAAAATGTCTATTGCCCCCTCAATATTCCCCTAATAAAAATTTAAATAAAATAATAGCTAATAGTTAACTGGACAAGGTTACTTCACTGCCTCAAATCTTCGCCTTAGTTCTCACTGGTTCTTCCACCATAGGCAAAGGGGTGGGGGAATGATCGCATAAGTGCTAGAATTTGAGAAATTACCATTTTCATGAAGGGCGCAGGAAAATGTGGATCCATAATTGTTCTCATGTGATGCAGATCAGTTTCCTTAATAAAGCCGGTCAGTATCAGCACAGACAAAATGGGAAATTAGAAGGTTAAGTTCCAACTAGCCCTTCAGAGCAAGAGCTGACATCCTTCCACTAATAAACCTATTTGCCCCTATTAGCAACCTAAGCATAATATAATTAGAGTTGGATTGGACTTGGGGTGGGGGAAATATATTTTCTTTTGCCTGTATTCTTAAGAATTGGTGGTGTGTCCTTTTAGTTGCATGGATTTTTAAAAGTACAATAAGAAGGAAGATTGCGAAGGACAGATCGATAAAAATAGAATGAAAAGAACACCCTAATTAGTGGGTTGGTAGAAGATGTTCAATGTGTGTGTGTGTGTGTGTGTGTGTGTGTGTGTGTGTGTGTGTGTAAAATATATATATTTTCTAAGTTTTTCACGGGTGTTAGTATGTAGGTCTCTAGTTATTTGGGTTTTCTCCCGCATAAAATTGGAGATGTCTTGGCGACGTTTCGACGAAATTTCGATATATACAACATATATATGTTGTATTTGTACGAGCCGATAGACAGAGAATGGAAGCAGTAAACTTCCTCCCATATTTGGGCATACCAGAGTTGTGACTTTAAATACATATACATACATACATACATACATACATACATACATACATACATACATATCTGTGTGTGTGTGTGTGTGTGTGTGTGTGTGTGTGTGTGTGTGATGTGTATATGTATATGTATATGTATATGTATATGTATATGTATATGTATATGTATATGTATATGTATATGTAGACTGTGTGTGTGTGTGTATTTTCCAGCATAACTCTGGAACGCATCGAGCAATTTCAATCAAACTTGGTACACAGATGACTTACTCTCTGGAAACAAATATTGTGGTGGGTAAGATACCCTAAAACTCCTCGGGGTGTGTGTTCTGGTAAGATACAGCCTGTTGTGCCTTAAAATGGCTTCTACTGCACTGGCGTAAAATGGCTTCTACTGTGCAGCACAGTGGAGTTGCCGTGATAACGGGTTCACAGTACTCCACAAGGGGGCTCCCTCTGGTAAGGGGGGGAAAATCCAACATTATGTTTGGTTTGGACATTTTCCCTCTATAAATAAATACCTGGGCAATGCCAGGTTATCGGCTACAGGTTACTTTCATCAATTAGCATGTAAAATGTTTAAAGTTTTTTTTTTAAATTAGGCTCCGCTTTATTTTTCAGAATAAAGACAAAACTGTCTCCGCAATTTTTAAGGACTCTCCTTCGAAGCATCATTCTCAGATCATGCGTCATGCTTGTGTTGTTTGCCTCTAAGATATGAAGTACCCAAACTTTCTGCCAACTGGGGTCCAGTTAAAATGGGGGCACACATTCTAAATACTCTCCCTTAAACAAGATTGCCATTGGACAATTAAACCATCCTTTCTCATCCTGAGATTGTTTTATGCGTTACAGGAAATGCAAGCTCAGACATACGTAGCTATCGGCTCAAGGCCTATAGTCATCAAAAGAAAAAAAAAATAGGGTGTAATTATACGTTGAGCTTCGGTTTTGGCGTCAATGCTTAGACTAGCACTGGAGAAATTTCCCGAGCTATTAAGTGGAACAGCTGGTCTTCCAGAATTGTGGATGCTCCATCATTGGAGGCATAAAAAAATTGCCGTGCATAGCCTTTAGGAGGCTTCCAGAGTGCTCCTGGGTGCTGGGGAGGGCAGAAATGAGTGAAAATGGGCCTTTTTTGCTCAATCCCCCCACCCAGGCGCAAGGAGCACTCTATAAGCTTCCTAAAGGCTATTTGTGCCCTTTTAAAAAAAAACAGATGGGCCCATTTTTGTGAAAAACGGGCCGTTTTTGGGAGATCTGCAAAGTGCAAAAACTGTTTGTTTTTAATTTGCCTCTTCAAAATCTTGGTGAATCTTATACTCCGGTGCATCTTATACTCCGAAAAATATGGCCAGGTCAACCAACCTTCATACCAAGATGATATGAAGACTTCATGCTCAAATGATATGAAGGCATCATACCAAGATGAGATGAAGACTTGGTAGGGAGTTGGACCAGAAGACCTCAAAAGTCCCTTCCAATGCTATGATTCTATCACCAAGTTGTGACGATGAATTGTTGAATCGTCTTTAAAAAATATTCTAAACTACCATGCAGATTAGAGATTTGGCTGAGGGCTGTGGATCCTCTGTAGACTTTAAATCAAAACTTTTTCATCTCAGTATGCTGTATTCATGTGCTAGTTAATTGTGGTTATGATTTGCTGGTCAATGACGGAAAAACTTGACTATGGTTTATGAAAATAAACTACTGTTCAGCAATTCTGTGTGAGCCTCCCTAATTACGACTAGGTCTGGAGCCAACACAATGAGTTTGAAAGTTGTATTTTCCCCTTGTTTTGTTTCCCGAAAAGGAAACATTTATGCTGATGAGAAAGCACCCATAACAAACCGCAAGGAGATCAAAATGATGACACCAGGGCAATGATACAACCCACAAATATGGCAATTACATCTTGCATCATGGGACCTGGTGATGATCCCATGCAGGTGTTATCCCTTGATATCCTGCCTGCCTGCACAAAAGTTCATGGCTAATTATGCTCAAATGCGGCACAGGGAAGGTGAATATGCCACATACATTGTGATTCATCATACCATCACACACATCATGACATAATTCGCACAATTTGCGTCATGAGTCCTGGTTCGTGAAATATCATTCTGCCGTGCCCCACATATACATGGACCAACCTTTTGCGTGTTGCCTAGGATGGTGCAAATTCCTTCAGCTAACACAGCGTTTAGGTGAAGTTTCCACAAATAGTAATAACATATACCCTGTTTCCCTGAAAATAAGACCTCCCCAGATAATAAACCCAATTGGGCTCTTGAGTGCATGCGCTAAAATAAGCCCTCCCTTGAAAATAAGCCCTCCCCAAAAATATTGCAACACAGCAGCAGCCATGAGGTGACCACACTCGCTGTCTCCTGCACCTCAAAAATAATAAGATCTCCCTGAAAATAAGACCAAGTGCTTATTTCGGGGGTTAAAGGAAAATAAACCCTGTCTTATTTTGAGGGAAACACACTAATGAATGGAAGCATTAAATATTAGGAGTGATTCTTGTCTTGCTACCATTTCTACAGTGACTGTTCGGAGTTACAACGGAAAAATGTGACATGACTATTTTTCATGCAATCATTGCAGAATCCCCATAGTCACATGATCAAAATTCAGACACTTGACAACTGCCATGTATCTCTGACAGTTGCAGTGTCCCAGGGTCACACGGCCCCGTTTTGTGACCTTCTGTCCATGGGAAAGCCAGGTTCACTTAACAACCACGTTATACTCAACAATTGGTGTGATTGGCTAAACAACTAGCGATAGCACTTGGACTTATATGCCACTTCATGGTGCTTTAACAGCCCTCTCCGAGTGGGCTTTTATAGAGTCAGCCTTTTGCCCCCCAACAATCTGGGTCCTCATTTTACCCACCTTGGAAGGATGCAAGTCTGAGTCAACTGTGAGCTGGTGAGACATTGCTTGCTGGCAGCTGGCAGTCAGCAGAAGCAGCCTGCCGTACTGCAATCTAACCACTGTGCCACCATGGCTCACACTATGGAAAGAAGATCATAAAACGGGGCAAAACTCACTTAACAACTGTCTTGCTTAGCAAGAAACGTTGTGGGCTCCATTGTGGCTGTGCTTCAAGGACTACCTGTATACGAACCCTACTGCTTTGATGACCTCTGGTAGTGCCAAGAATTAATGTGAAGTGCCACCTATCTCCATACATACAGTAGCAGAGTTGGAAGGGACATTGAAGGTCTTCTAGTCCAACCCCCTGCCTAGGCAGGAAACCCTATACCATTTCATCTCAAAAAGAACAGATGGAGGTGATATCCGTGGAGATATCCGTCAGGACCTCCATCGTCGGTGTGCTGCCCCACTCACTCCCACTCACACGTCGGTGTGGTTTATGGAGGGTTTCATTTGTCTTCCCCCAGCAGCTCTTGTCATCCAGCCTTAGAGCTGTCCCAGTTGAAGGCAACCATAAGCAAGTCCAGATTAATTCCCCAGAGGGAATTAATGGCCAATTAGACCATAACAGCAAGAACAAGCTGCTCAAACAATGTCCAATAAATGAACAAAAAGCCCCCAGACAAAACGTAAAGTACATTCACTCAAGGGATATAGACATTCAGAGTCTTGGGAAACACGAATGAGCACACAACTACAACCCACGGACATCCATTGTTCCCAGCAATGCCACTCTGCCTGTTGTGCTAAATAGGTTCTGGTACAGCCCATCAAGAGAAATGGGGCCTTTTCCTGAGCAATCTGGCAGACTTTTGTTTCTCTGCCCCGCGTGCTCTGGAGAGCTATCACAGCAGGCAGTTCCTCCCTTTCCTCTTCACTGGCCTGCAAGCTGTCCTCAACTGAAGCCTTTTCAGGGTCAGTAATTCCTGATGTGCCAGGAAAGATCTCATTCTCCCTCGAGCTGGCCTCTAAGGAAGAGTCGGAGCCGTCGTCCAAAGGAGACATCACAGTCGTCCTGCAGCCTTGGGTTCCTGCCATCAAAGGGGAAGGGAGGGGGGAGGCACTTTGGGCGACCCACCCTTGTGTATAAAATGGTGGAATGCAAGGAAGAAATGATAACAGAAGACGACCAGATCACCAAACTGGCTTGTACCAGGACCTTCAAGGCCATTTGCCCTGAGAATGGAATGTTACTAGTATCACACCTCAGAGTTTCTCAAAACATCTTACTGGATCACATTGGATGACCAGTGGATTCGTTATGGCGGTAGGGATTGGGAATTGGAAAGAATAGGTTGGTATTTTGTGTGGGAACACCAGATTCTGCCTGATTTTGCTGCAACCAGTTGGATAGGATAGGACAGGATAGCAGAGTTGGAAGGGACCTTGGAGGTCTTCTAGTCCAACCCCCTGCCTAGGCAGGAAACTCTATACCATTTCAGACAAATGGTTATCCAACATCTTCTTAAAGACTTCCAGTGTTGGAGCATTCACAACTTCTGGAGGCAAGTTGTTCCACTGATTAATTGTTCTAAACTGTCAGGAAATTTATCCTTAGTTCTAAGTTGCTTCTTTCCTTGATTAGTTTCCACCCATTGCTTCTTGTCCTGCCTTCGGGTGCTCTGGAGAATAGTTTGACTCCCTCTTCTTTGTGGCAACCCCTGAGATATTGGAAGACTGCTATCCTGTCTCCCCTAGTCCTTCTTTTCATTAAACTAGACATACCCAGTTCCTGCAACGGTTCTTCATATGTTTTAGCCTCCAGTCCCCTAATCCTCTTTGTTGCTCTTCTCTGGTTGCTTTCAGTAAAAGTTCCTTTGCTTCAATTTCACGGAGTCACGAGTCCTACTCTCCTGAGAGAGCAAACCGGGGCAGACCTGACACTATCACACCTGCAAAAAATATCTGGGCGGCCATTAGGTGGCGAGAATGAGCTGTAGAAGACAACTCTCAAAGGTTTGCCGCCCTCTAATGGTGGCCTGAATTCTTGCGTCTCTGATGCACGGTCCTCAGAATAGATGTTTCAATAAAGTAGCTTGTAATTCCATACAGATATGTCGTTTCCTGATTGCCAGCTGTGCAAGCAAGCACTTTCAAAAAGAAGACAGGAACAAGCGTTTGTGATGCTGGCTTGAAAGATCACAATAACGAAGCATAAAGGGCATCTCAAATGGGGTCATTGGAGTTTGCATGTCACCTTTAAGGAAATTGTATGGTCAACAGAAGTTAAGCTGTCATTCAGAAGCCTATCTCTTCCTAGTCTCTCAACTGAAAAGAAGCTTCATGCTATTTTAGACAATAGCAAGCCTTTATTTTATCCCCCCCCCCTCCCTCCCATTCTTTCTGAGTATTACTTTACTAGCAGGGGATTATAATTAAGGCAAGATCTAGTATGCTTCATTTCGGGCCTTTGCAAAATGCAATTTTTTAATACCACATTCTCTGAAATTCAATACAATAAGGGGACAATGGGGGCTTTCAAAAGACAACCGCTTTCCTTATTTCAGGTTCACATTTTGAAAAGACATTGTGTGTGTGTGTGTGTGTGTGTGTGTGTGTGTGTGTGTGTGTGTGTTTGTGTGTGTGTTTGGGGTTATGCGTGTGTGAGATATCTCCAAAAGGGAAGCTTTTGATACATGAAGAATTATATTTAGACATTTGTGCTGGCAATGTCTAAAATGCAGATTGAAAGACAACACAACTGATCTCTTTAAAGGTAAAAGTTTCCCCTCGCACATCTGCGCTAGTCGTTCCCGACTCTAGGGGGCGGTTCTCATCTCTGTTTCAAAGCCGAAGATCCAGCGCTGTCCAAAGATGTCTCCGTGGTCATGTGGCCGGCATGAATAAGCACCAAAGGCGCATGGAACACTGTTATCGTTCCGTCAAAGGTGGTCCCTATTTTTCTACTTGCATTTTTAACGTGCTTTCAAACTGCTAGATTGGCAGTAGCTGGAACAAGTAATGCGAGCCTACTCCATTATGGATTTGCTAGGGATTCGAACCGTCGAACTGCCAACCTTTCTGATCGACAAGCTCAGCATCTTAGCCACTGAGCCACCACATCCCTTCTACATTATCACCACCGCTGAGCTCTTTAGGGTGTTATTAATAGATGGCCTTCTCCAATGTCCAGAAATGCTCATACAGATTAAGCCACCTCAGCTGTACTTGTGTTTGCATCTTAATATCTTAAGAATCCAGTTAGTTGAAAGTCATTAAACAATGAAGTAACCGATTAATCAAATTACAGATGCAATTCTTTGAGGCATTTGACATGGTTTAACAGAAGTACACAATGTGTAACCCCTTATAGTTAATTAACTGAGTAGATTACTACAGTTTTTACTTGTGAATGTACTGTACCTAAGGGAAGTGGTGTAAAGGACATGGTGGCTCAGTGACAAAGACGCTGAGCTTGTCAATCAGAAAGGGCAGCAGTTAAGCAGTTCGAATCCCTAGCGCCGCATAATGGAGTGAGCTCCCGTTACTTATCCCAGCTTCTGCCAACCGAGCCGTTTGAAAGCACTTAAAAAATGCAAGTAGAAAAATAGGAACCACCTTTGGTGGGAAGCAACAATTTTTTGTGCACCTTTGGCATTTAATCATGCTGGCCAAATGACCAAGGAGACGTCTTCGGACAGCGCTGGCTCTTCAGCTTTGAAAGAGAGAAGAGCACTGCTCTGAAGGGAATCTTTACCTTTACCTTTATACTGTACATATATATTGCAATGAAAGCCTGGAATCTGAATATTGGAGTAACATTAGAGCGAAATATTCAAGACTATGATTCAACAGGGGTGTCAAACTCGATTTCGTTGAGGGACAAATGAGGATTGTGTTTAACCTTGCGGGGCCAGGGTTGGCATGGCCAGCTCAACGTCACAGGGGTGTCTGTGATGGACCGGGCATTCTAGCATCAAAAATGGGCTCCCGAGCTCCATGTTAAACTGTGACAGCCTCCTGCAACACTCTGCCAGCGAAAAGCAGCTCCATTTTCTCTGGCAGAGGCACCACAGGCCGATCCTTCACTGTTTCCCGGGCGGTCCCACGGGCCAGATCTAAGCATCCCGTGGGCCGGATCTGGCCCCCGGGCCTTGAGTTTGACACCCCTGCTGTAAGAGCTCATGGTTGAAGCTGCCAATGGCTACTTATCAATGGTTGACTTTCCGCCAAGCAATCTTGGCCAACAATCCTCTTGTTTTCCTTTGTCAGCCCTTCTCCTGCCTCTCTTGGGTCTGTTTCGAATTACAGCTTAATAGGCCTTGCTATGATTTGTGAAGATGCCAAGAGAAGGGCCTCGGGCTCCCAAAAGGAGAATTGTTGTCAGGTTCGGTTTGAGTTGTGATAAAACGAAGAGGAGACCAAGGAAGGAATTCAAGGGGCAGAAATTTCTTTCAACACAACAACAGATTGCAACAAAGGCACCATTTTGCCATGACTTGTCGTTGTGGGCCACATTTCTACAGCAAACTGTCCATTGGGGAAGCAGATGCGAATCCACCCATGTTTACGATAATCGAGAATAGCAATAGCAATAGCAATAGCAGTTAGACTTATATACTGCTTCATAGGGCTTTCAGCCCTCTCTAAGCGGTTTACAGAGTCAGCCTATCGCCCCTAACAATCTGGGTCCTCATTTCACCCACCTCGGAAGGATGGAAGGCTGAGTCAACCTTGAGCCGGTGAGATTAGAACCGCTGAACTACAGATAACAGTCAGCTGAAGTGGCCTGCAGTACTGCACCCTAACCACTGCGCCACCTCGGCAGGGAGACCTCAACCTACAACAGTTCATTCAGTGACCACTCAAAGTTACAACAGCACTGGAAAAAAGTGACCTCTGGCCATTTTCCGCAGATACTTTGCTGCATCCCCGGGATCAAAATCCAGATGTGTGGCCACTGGCTACTATTTATGACCGTTGCTGTGTCCCTAGGGTTGCGTGATTCCCCCGTTTGCGACCTCCTCACAAGCCAAGTCAAGGGGGAAAAGCCAGATTCTCTTAACAGCTGGGGAACATACAATATAATACAATAGCAGAGTTGGAAGGGACCTTGGAGGTCTTCTAGTCCAACCACTGTCTAGGCAGGAAACTCTATACCATTTCAGACAAATGGTTATCCAACATCTTCTTAAAGGCTTCCAGTATTGGGGCATTCACAACTTCTGGAGGCAAGCTGTTCCACTGATTCATTGTTCTCACTGTCAGGAAATTTCTCCTCAGTTCTAAGTTGCTTCCCTCCTTGATTAGTTTCCACCCATTGCTTCTTGTTCTACCCTCAGGTGCCTTGGAGAATAGCTTGACTCCCTCTTCTTTGTGGCAACCCCTGAGATTTTGGAACACTGCTATCGTGTCTCCCCTAGTCCTTTTTATTAAACTAGACATACCCAGTTCCTGTGACCGTTCTTCATATCTTTTAGTCTCCAGTCCCCTAATCATTTTTGTTGCTCTTCTCTACACTCTTTTTTAGAGTCTCCACATCTTTTCTACATTGTGGCGACCAAAACTGAATGCATGATTCCAAGTGTGGCCTTACCAAGGCATTATAAAGTGGTATTAACACTTCACGTGATTTTGATTCTATCCCTCTGTTTATGCAGCCTAGAACTGTGTTGGCATTTTTGGCAGCTGCTGCCCATGGCTGGCTCCTATTAAAATGGTTGTCCACTAGGACTCCAAGATCCCTCTCACAGTTACTACTATTGAGCAAGGTACCACCTATACTGTACCTGTGCATTTCATTTTTCTTGCCTAAATATAGAACCTTACTTTTTTCACCACTGAATTTCATTTTATTAGATAGTGCCCAATGTTCAAGTTTCTCAAGATCCTTCCGTGTCTTGAGCCTATCTTCTGGAGTGTTGGCTATTCCTGCCAGCTTGGTGTCATCTGCAAATTTGATGAGTTCCCCATTTATTCCCTCATCCTAATCATGACTGACTAATCAACTGCAGTGATTCATTTAACAACTGTGGCAAGAAAGGTCGTAAGCCCATGATGATGAACTTATAGCGCACATGTCAGAAGTGGCATGCAGAGCCATCTCTCTGGGCATGGAAGCTATCGCCCGTTGCTTTTCCGGGTTCCGGCATGCCAACCAGCTGGTTTTCAGGTACGTGAGAATGCTAGAAACTGAAAGAGCAGCCGCCTGGTTGCATTTGCATACCAGGAAGATAATCTTCTGGTTTCTGGTGCATGCATGCTTGCAATCCACCTGCTCTTCTGGTTTCTGGCGCATGTGCACATGTGAAGACCAATTGATCGGTGCAAATGCATGTGCCAGAAAGCAGAAGATTATTTTCCCAGCGCATGCATGCACACCGGTGGCTGCTCTTCTGGTTTCTGGCACACGCACACGTGTCTAGGCTTCCGTTTTGGCACTCGGTGCCGAGGAGGTTCACCAACCCTGCCATAAGCAGTGGTAGTATTCAGACAGTTCGGACCGGTTTGGGCAAACTGGGTGTGGCAACCTGCGGGTGGGCCTTCCAACCCACCACTCGCTCTCCCCTGCTCTGGCTCGATGCCGTCCTGTTTAGCTACATTTTCTAAGCTGCTTGCACGTGTGCAAGCCATGTGCATGAGCAAAGCATATGCGTGGAAGGCACACTCATTCACAAAAGTGAACGCACACTCTCAGTTTCGGTGCATGGTGAACCGGTGGTAAAATTATGTGAAACCCACCTCTGGTCGTAAGATGGTGCGAAACCCACTTAACAAAGGCCTCCCTTAACAACGTGAATTATGGGCTCATTTGTGGCCATGAGTCGAAGACCAGCTGCGTCTTATTAATCACTGCTCTCTCTTTTGCGGGAGTCTGACACATGCTTGCTCAGAGAGAAACCTCACGGAAGTTCAGTTGGTTTTCCTTTTAAGGGTTGACGGATGGCAGTGCTTCCAGCTGAATTGGCTGATTTACAGTCCAGGGTAGGGGAAGAAAAACCACCCTGAGCTACTGTAAGTTAGCAGAAGCATTATTAGATCAGCACCACACCATATTAAAAGAGCAGCGCCAAAGCACATGGGAAATTCGTTTTATTTCAGCGAAGGGCAAAATCCGTTCTTGCATGGGGATGCTGTTAAATCTTCCAGCAGCCAGATCAGCCAAGCACTCTCCTAGGCCTCTGGAAATTATGTCAGCTCAATATTTGGCACGGGGGGAAGGGCCTTCCAAATAGCACTACCCTCTTCCAAGGAAAGAGGCTCTACAAATCATACTGAATGCCACTGGTGATGCAAATGCCCAGCTGTCTGCAAGGAGGATAATTCCTTCCATTCCCCACCATCCAGCCAGAGCCGAAGAAGCTTCTTGGATGAGAAGTGAAATGTCTTCAAAAGAAAATAAAAACAAGGAAGTCCATCCAGTTGCTTCCTTTGAAAAAGCACCTTTGGGACAACCATGAACTGGAGGACAGAGGATCTCTACAGACCTTTAGCTATGCAATGTGGGATGGACACCCTCAGAATGGCATGGGGGTAGGAATGGATTTCCGGGGGGGGGAGGGAGAATTGCAGACTACAGGAACCATTTGCAACCACTCAGGTGACCCTGAAGACACAGATAAACCTCCAAGTGGCCTCAACGACCCTCTAAAAGGCTGCAAATGACCAGCTGTCTGCAAGGAGGATAAATCCTTCCATTCCCCCTCCATCCAGTCAGAGCTGAAGAAGCTTCTTGGATGAGTAGCGAAACATCTTCAAAATAAAACAAAGAAAGTCCAGTTTGCCTCTTGAGACAACTATGACCTGGATGACTGAGAACCTGCATAAAAGGTAAAGGTTCCCCTTGCACATATGTGCTAGTCGTTCCCGACTATATGGAGCAGTGCTCATCTCCGTTTCAAAGCCAAAGAGCCAGCGCTGTCCGAAGACGTCTCTGTGGTCATGTGGCTGGCATGACTAGACGCCGAAGGAGCACGGAACGCTGTTACCTTCCCACCAAAGGTGGTCCCTATTTTTCTACTTGCATTTTTACGTGCTTTCGAACTGCTAGGTTGGCAGAAACTGGGACAAGGAACGGGAGCTCACTCCGTTATGCAGCCCTAGGGATTCAAACCACCAAACTGCTGACCTTTCTGATCGACAAGCTCAGCATCTTAGCCACCGAGCCACCGCACCCATGTATAGAACCTACAAAGACCCCTGTTAATGGCCGTAGTGCCTGATCGGTGGGATGACTCCCATCCATCCCCTTGAGACAGCAGGAGAAACCTGGCATAAGATGTGGCCCAGATATTTACAGAACGACAGAATTACATTCGCTTCGGAGCAGCTAGCAAAATGTGAATTCTGATGTCTATTGAGAGGCAGGTCTGAAAATGTGAAAAGACTCACACAGATCCAGGCATAAGTTGTTATCTGAGAAGTCCAGGTCATGATAGGTCAACTTTCTAAAATCCTACTCTGGTGACAAGCAGGTGAAGAACGCCAATCAATACCAACAAACTCAGCCAAGTTTCATAAAGGTAAAGGTTCCCCTCACACATATGTGCTAGTCATTCCTGACTCTAGGGGGCAGTGCTCATCTCTGTTTCAAAGCCAAAGTGCCAGCGCTGTCCAAAGACGTCTCTGTGGTCATGTGGCCGGCCTGACTCAATACTGAAAGCACACAGAACGCTGTTACCTTCCCACCAAAGTGGTCCCTATTATTTCTACTTGCATTTTTACATGCTTTCGAACTGCTAGGTTGGGACAAGTAACAAGAGCTCACTCCGTTATGCAGCGCTAGGGATTCGAACCACCCAACTGCTGAGCTTTCTGATTGACAAGCTCAGCGTCTTAGCCACTGAGCCACTGTGTCCCTCAAGGTTCATAGATGAGGCTTAATAACATTGGAGGGGTGCCTGACTCCTGCTTAAGAGGGAATCTGCCATATTGCCCAATTTTTATTCATGACAATATGAAATATATCCAATCATTTGGGATCCTAGCAGAAAGAAGCAGAACCTTGCTTGATATCTGCTTCATATTTATGACGTTTTGCAGTCTCCTGAGGTCGAGGGATCCTATTTGGCGACCTTCCAACAAGCAAAATCAATGGGAAAACCAGATTCACAGAAATTGCAGAAAAAACAATGGCTACCAACCTGCCTTCCAATGAGGATTTGTACACTGCACGAGTCAAAAAGAGGGCTGTGAAAATATCTACAGACCCCTCACATCCTGAACATAAGTTGTTTCAATTCCTACCCTCAAAATGACACTATAGTGCGATGTTCCCGTGGTTCGTTCATGAGGCCAATGTGGAGAAAAGACAGGACACGATCTTTCTCGGGATGGAGCAACCCAGATTGGGGGTCTGAGAGCCCCTTTTATTGAGGTAGGACAAAGGTAGGAGAAGCAATAGCATGTGATTAAAAACAACCTGTAAAAGTACAATTTCTAATCTACTGCTCAGGGAAGTTCTATCTATATATGGTCAAATCCTGGGCGTCATTGGTAGGGCACATCTCAGGATGTTATGTTATGAACTATCAGTATGTTATGGCGTTTTAGGAGTTTATTTTCTCCTGTGTGGTTCAGCGTGGCTCTGCATGCCCTGGTATGAACTGGGCCATGGGTGACCCACACCTACACAAGGAACTATATAGGACACTGCACACCAGAAAAACTAGACACAAGGACAGTTTCCCCCCGAACGCCATCACCTTGCTTAACAACTAATTCCCACAATACTGTCATATTACCTACTAAGACTGTATTACTATTATTCTTCTCTTCCTTCCTACTACGTATCTCTTCCCACTTATGACTATAACCATGTTGCTTGTATCTTTAAATTTTATATTGTTTCATTTGTTTCCTAGTATAATTTGATTGCTTATTAGTAATCTATGACTATCACCGTGTTGTATCTTATGATCCTTGATGAATGTATTCTATTTTATTTTTCTTTATGTACACTGAGAGTTTATGCACCAAAGACAAATTCCTTGTGTGTCCAATCACACTTGGCCAATAAAGAATTCTATTCTATTGGCGCAGTGGTTAGGGTGCAGTACTGCAGGCCAGCTGACTCTTATCTGCAGTTCAGCGGTTCTAATCTCACCGGCTCAAGGTTGACTCAGCCTTCCATCCTTCCGAGGTGGGTGAAATGAGGACCCAGACTGTGGGGGCGATATGCTGACTCTGTAAACCGCTTAGAGAGGGCTGAAAGCCCTATGAAGTGGTATATAAGTCTAACTGCTATTGCTATCTAACTGCTATTCAAATCTTCCATCCACAATGATGGACGATACCCATGGTGTCAACATGGTTTGGATGCTTAATCATAAATTTAATCGCCACAATTATGTAATTATGCAAAAAAAAATGTTTGCAGAAACTAACACCATTTTTAATTAGGAAAATGGCTTTGATACCAATAACATAAATGTGAATTTAACGGACATTCACTTAAACAAAACGCCTACCTGTAAGTCCATTAAATCAAGGCCTTACAGTAAATACAATAGAATTCTTTTCTATTATAGTCTATTTAAGGAATATACACCATGCATCTTTGGAGTTAGCCTTTTCAGTGCCGTTCTGAACTCAATCTACGATACATTAAAATTTTCTCCCAAGAAAATTAGCCAAGGTAGATATTACATAGAGTGAGAAAGGAACCGAATGTAATTTGCCATGCTTGTTATTATTCTTATTCCTGCTGCCCACATCTGCCTCAAAAGGTTCAGCTCTTTGGAAGATGGTCTCTTTTTAATGTGACCCGTCAAAACCGCGTTCCACAAAAGCGCGGTCGACGAAATCGCGTATGTGACGTCATCACAACGCGACGAAAAAGATCGAAACATTGAAATAAAAATTAAATTACAGCAAGCCGATTCATATAAAGGTAAGGGTTAAGTTAAGGGTTAGGGTTAGGGTTAGGTTAAGGGTTAGCGTTAGGCTTTTCGTTACATTAACGGTTAGGTTTAGGGTTAGGTTTAGGGTTAGGTTAAGGGTTAGATTTAGGGTTAGTTTTAGGGTTAGGTTTGGGGGGGTTAGGGTAAGGTTTTCGCTTTATTTTTACATTTTTCGATCTTTTCCGTCGCGCTGTGATGACGTCACATACACGCTTTCGTCGACCGCGATTTTGTCGTCCGCGATTTTGTGGTGGAACCTCTTTTTAATACTGATATTAGCATCTATTAACATTGATATATACATTCATTGTTTGCATATAAGATTGCCACACGGAGGTAGCAATGCCGCTATCTAAGTGTCTGGATTAGAATAAGTTCTATAGACTAAATTAATAATGTATCGAGAACATTTTAAAGGAAATTGAAATGGAGGCTGGTGGGGGGTGGAAGCAAATTCCACTGTTATAAAAAGATGCGTTTGGCAGCCCTGCTAAGATCGCCTTTGCGTATAAAGCCTATTTTTCTTCCAAACAGCAGACACATCTGCATCATTCATAAAAGATAATAACTAGCTTGGCAGCAGAGCCCTCCAAGCAGGGATGATGCAATTCATAAAAGTCCTACAATATTCCCGGTAGCCATAGCGCAGGTGAGCATCGTTTTCATGGAGAAGGGATTAAAAACTAGAGCACTCCACCTACTCATCTGTATCTATTTTGCAGAGGTAGTTGTTGGCGAATTGAGCCAGGCTGATGCATAAATTTAAAAAAAACTCCCCAGTGGAATTTCTTACACACACACACACCACACCACACCACACCAACCCCAACAATAACAATAACAACAACAACAACAACAACAGATCATCTTCATCAGAGGTGGCATTCAGCAGATTTTGATCAGTTCTGGAGAACCGGTAGCGGAAATTTTGATTAGTTCAGAGAACCAGCAAATACCATCTCTGACTGGCCCCACCCCCATCTATTCTCTGCCTCCCGAGTCCCAGCTAATCGGGAGGGAATGGGGGATTTTGCAGTATCCTTCCCCTGGAATGGATATTTTACAGTATCCTTCCCCTGGAGTGGGGAGCGAATGGAGATTTTAAGGTGTCCTTCCCTTGGAGTAAGGAGGAAATTAAGATTTTACAGTGTCCTTCCCCTGGAGTGAGGAAGGAATGGATATTTTGCAGTATCCTTCCCCTGGAGTGGGGGAGGGAATGGGGATTTTACAGTATCCTTCCCCTGCAGTGGGGGAGCAAATGGGGATTTTATGGTGTCCTTCCCTTGGAGTGAGGAGGGAATTAAGATTTTACAATGTCCCTCCCCTGGAGTGGGGAGCGAATGGAGATTTTAAGGTGTCCTTCCCTTGGAGTGAGGAGGGAATTAAGATTTTACAGTGTCCTTCCCCTGGAGTGAGGAAGGAATGGATATTTTGCAGTATCCTTCCCCTGGAGTGGGGAGGGAATGGAGATTTTACAGTATCCTTCCCCTGCAGTGGGGGAGCGAATGGGGATTTTACAGTGTCTTTCCCTTGGAGTGAGGAGGGAATTAAGATTTTACAATGTCCCTCCCCTGGAGTGGGGAGCGAATGGAGATTTTACAGTATCCTTCCCCTGGCCATGCCGGACCCACTAAACCATGATCACAGAACCTGTAGTAAAAAAATTTGAATCCTGCCACTGATCTGCAGATCATCTCCACCAAGACACTGGAAGATATCTCTTCCTTTAAAACAGGGATCTTCAAACTTGGCCATTTTAAGACTTGTGGACTTCAACTCCCAGAATTCGTCAGCCAGCCATGCTGTCTTAAACTAGCCAAGTGACCCTCGCTTTCTTTAAAAAAAAACCGCTCCCATCATATATTTTTTCATGTCACTGAATTCTAAACCCAAAGAGCAACCATATTGTGATGATCTGCAAACAGTAGGAATAGCAATAGCACTTAGACTTCTGTACCTCTTTACAGCCCTCTCTAAGTGGTTTATAGAGTCAGCCTTTTGTCCCCAAGAATCTGGGTTCTGGTATATTGCCAGCCTCGCCTTCAAAGTGAAATAAGAAAGGTAAAATTTCCCCTCACACATATGTGCTAGTCATTCCCGACTCCAGGGGGTGGTTCTCATCTCTGTTTCAAAGCCAAAGAGCCAGCGCTGTCCAAAGACATCTCCGTGGTCATGTGGCCTGCATGATTAAACACCGAGGGTGCACAGAACGCTGTTACCTTCCCACCAAAGGTGGGACAAGTAACGGGAGCTCACTCCATTACGCGGCACTAGGGATTCGAACTACCGAACCACCGACCTTTCTGATCGACAAGCCCAGCGTCTTAGCCACTGAGCCACCCTATAAGTGAAGTAACAGCTTATCCTTAGTTAGTAGGTCTGAAGCTGTTCTTTTCAAGTCCCAAGTTTTTTAAAATCGTAACTCTTAGACGTAAAATAGCGGTGGGGACTTCAGCAAAACCGTACACACAGCTTTTCCTGAAAGTAAGGCCTGCTGCGTCTATTAGGACCTTACTGTTGAATTGTCCTTGTATAGCTTTCCCTATAAATGTTGCAATTCGGTATCTAACAAAGCTTTGTTAGGTGTTTGTGTGTGTTTTGGTGAAGCGATGCATCAAATTCTACAAAATTCTATCGCTTCCAGCGGGCATGTTAAGTTTCCTGCTTTAACTTTCCAGACTTCAGTGAAAAAAACACGAGAAAGGAAATATATGCATGCCTGCTCCATCTGGAATATCCCATCAAGATTATTTCTTGGATTTCAGCAATCCTAAAGCATGAATAACTTTACTTCTGGAGGCCGTTAAGAACTGGATGAGCGCTAACAAACTGGTACTCAACCCGGACAAGACCGAGTGGCTGTTGTGTTTCCCTCCGAATAATTTGGCTAATACACCAACGCTTAGGCTGGGGGGTCAAATTTTATACCCCTCAGACAGGGTCCGCAACTTAGGAGTCCTCCTGGACCCACAGCTGACTTTTGATCACCAGCTGTCAGCTGTGACCAGGGGGGCATTTGCCCAGGTTCGCCTGGTCCGCCAGTTGCGGCCCTACCTAGACCGGGGGGCTCTCACAACAGTCACTCGAGCCCTTGTGATCTCTAGACTGGAATACTGCAATGGGCTCTACATGGGGTTGCCCTTGAAGTGCATCCGGCGACTACAGCTAGTCCAGAATGCAGCCGCGCGAGTGATAGTGGGCGCACCGCGGTTCGCCCACGTTACACCCGTCCTCCGCGAGCTGCACTGGCTACCTGTTGGTCTCCGGGTGCGCTTCAGGGTACTGATGACCACCTTTAAAGCACTCCATGGTAGTGGATCTGGATACTTGAGAGACCGCCTTCTGCCGATCACCTCCCTAAATCGACCAATTAGATCGCACAGACTGGGCCTCCTCCGAATTCCATCTGCCAGTCAATGCCGACTGGCGACTACACGGAGGAGAGCCTTTTCTGTTGCTGCTCCGACCCTGTGGAACGAGCTCCCCATGGAGATCCGTACCCTCACCACCATCCAGACCTTCCGCGCAGCCCTCAAGATCTGGCTCTCCCAGCAGGCCTGGGGATAGGCTTTTAATTTACCCGCCCGAGTGTTTGATTGCTGAATGAAAGTTGTGGTTTTACTATTTTTTCTTTGTTCACATATTGCTTTGTTTTTGACCTCGCACCCCCCCCTCCCCTGTGGTTGTAAGCCGCCCTGAGTCCCCTCAGGGAAAAGGGCGGCATATAAATCCCAATAAAACTCTAAAAAAAAAAAAAACTCTACTTCAACCCAGGCTGACTGATGTAGCACCTCGGTAGACAACTAAGTAATTGGGGAGCTTTGAGTTTCTTACTTTTGAAAAAAGCAAAGTGAGGTGTGTTTAGTCATCTGCCTCCGCTTGGTAACTCAACACTGTGTAACCTGTTGCTCCTTCCTCACAACAATTTTGCAGCTATTGAAAGGCATCAGTTACTGGTTCTAATTACATTAATGAGCCTCATTCTCACTCATTATGTTTCAGATAAGGACTGGAGTTTTTTTCCTTCCTTTTATTTTTCTTTTGCAATCTCTACCACATTATAACTTCTATGGAAAAAAGGAAGGAAAGAAGGAAGGATGGATGGATGGATGGATGGAAGGACGGAAGGAGGGGGAAAGAAGGGAAAAGGAAAGGAGGGAGGGAAGGAAGGAAGAGGGGAAAGGGAAGGAGGGAAGAAGAAGGGAGAGTGGGAAGGAAGAGAGGGAGGGAGGGGGAAGGAGAGAGAGAAAGGGAGGGAGGGGGAAAAGAGGAAGGACGGACAGAAGAGGGAGGAGGAAGAGAAGGGAAAAAGAAGGGAGGGAGGGAAGGAAGGAGGATGGAGAGGAGGGAAGAAGGGAGAGAGGGTGGAAGGGGAGGGAAGGAAGGAAGAAAGGGGGAGGAGAGAAAAAGAAGGGAGGGAAGGAGGGAAGGAAAGCAGGAGAAAAGGAGAGAGAGAAGGAAGGAAGAGGAGGAGGGGGAAGGAGAGAGAGAGGAAAGAAGGAGGTAGAGACAGAGAGAGGGAGGGAGGAAGGGAGGGTGAAAGGAGGCAGGGAGAGAAGGAAGGAAGAAGGAGGAGGGAGAGGAGGGAAGAAGAAGGAGGGAGGGAAGGAAGGAAGGGGGAGGGAAGGGAGAGGGAAGAAGAAGAGAGGGAGGGAGGGAGGCTCAAACAGACTGAGAAAGACAAGCAAATCTTGGTTAAAATGCTAAGTCTCCTCCTGGAAGTCGTTGAGCATTGTGTGTGTGTGGGGGGTGTTGCTTGTTCATGTCCACCCTTGAGATGCGCCAAATACCCTCCCGATAACAGGCACCACCTCGCACACTGATCTTTCCTGCTTCGGATAATGAACATCCGTGCCATCTGGTTAACCATTTGGGAAACGGTAGAAGCTGTGACTATCCGTCGGTGTTCAAATGGCCCTTGTTGGGAGGTTTGCAAAGTTCACATGTGCTATTTATGCAACTCTCCAACTGCAGCAGCTTTAAGGAAAATCAGAAAAGACACCGTTGAGAAGGAAACGCACCAAGCTTTTATCCGGCAGGATCACCTGCTTTATACGTATTTCTGAAGGTTCTTCCGGCTACAGATCTGTTTATCTCTTGGTCTGCTTATCCTCGAAGACTGCAGTGCTTGTACAAATCCAAGGCACACAACCGCAGCATTAATAAATTTACTGGGGGAGTACACAACGACAATG
This sequence comes from Thamnophis sirtalis, assembly GCF_051295495.1. NCBI lineage: Eukaryota > Metazoa > Chordata > Lepidosauria > Squamata > Natricidae > Thamnophis > Thamnophis sirtalis. The sequence continues at coordinate 66,399,242 of NW_028261390.1, read as the reverse complement.
CCAGCTTTTAAAAACAATACCCAACCCGGTACATGTCAATTCCCAGCATGAATCTCTAATGTTCCATTTAGTATGTTGTTGATTCTTTTGAACCAACTTAAGAAACAAAAGGAGGCACTCAAAAAAGGAGGAGGAGGAGGAGGAGGAGGAGGAGGAGGAGGAGGAGGAGGAGGAGGAGGAGGAGGAGGAGGAAGACGACGACTTTGGGATCATTGATGCTCTCTGAGCTTGGTGGTTTCTTGCAGACATTTTATTACAAAACCAGGTAAACATAAATAGTGCTAGAAGAGAAAGGGGTGCGGGGGATGATTAGATTAATCTCTAATGTTCCCATTTAGTATATTGTTGATTCTTTCAAACCAACTTAAGAAACAAAGTGAGGCACAGAAGGAGGAGGAGGAGGAGGAGGAGGAGGAGGAGGAGGAGAAGGAGAAGGAGAAGGAGAAGGAGAAGGAGAAGAAGAAGAAGAAGAAGAAGAAGAAGAAGAAGAAGAAGAAGAAGAAGAAGAAGAAGAAGGAGGAGGAGGAGGACAGAGGAGGAGGAGGAGGTGGTGGTGGTGGTGGTGAAGCAGGAGGAGGAGGAGAAGGAGGAGGAGGAGGAGAAGGAGAAGGAGAAGGAGAAGGAGAAGGAGAAGAAGAAGAAGAAGAAGAAGAAGAAGAAGAAGAAGAAGAAGAAGAAGAAGAAGAAGGACAGAGGAGGAGGAGGTGGTGGTGGTGGTGAAGCAGGAGGAGGAGGAGAAGGAGGAGGAGGAGGTGGTGGTGAAGCAGGAGCAGGAGCATGAGGAGAAGGAGAAGGAGAAGGAGAAAAAGAAGAAGAAGAAGAAGAAGAAGAAGAAGAAGAAGAAGAAGAAGAAGAAGAAGAAGAAGAAGAAGAAGAAGAAGAAGAAGAAGGAGAAGAAGAAGCTGCTTTTCATTTATTAGCTTTCCCTACAGCTATAAAATTTTGGATGTCTCTTGAATGTCCAGATCAAGGTACGATATAAACCAGGATGAATTTGAAATCGGATTTTTTTTTAATCTCAAGAACATTTCACAGCTGAACTCCTTCACAACAGTGGATGAAGATTCTCCACTAACCAGAGTCATCTGAAGGTTACCTGAAGTTGCTTGAAGGCTGAATGGTTGCAACGATTCCCACTTCAAACAACTTCAGGCAACCTTGAGGTCCCCCACAAGCTCTAACCTTTATTCCAGTCTAATATTATTTTCGCCATGTTGAAGGCATCTCAAGCAGGTGACTCAGCAACCAATATCCGATGAATACAGATGGCACCTAGACCAAGATCGACCGGAGCTATTCTTAACAAGACGCTCTGTTTTATTTATAATTTAAGGATACCTTATGGAAACCTTTCTTGGGCCGCAAATAAATATATAATTTCCTGGCAAGGGTTTCCAAGCTGCAATTAACTTTCTCTCCAGGAAGAGCTTAGGAAGTGTGCCAAAAAATAAAATACAGGTTAAATGCTCCATACGGCATAATTGGAGATAGTATCTACTTCCACCTCCTTGTAAAAAAAACAAAACCAACCACCACCACAAGAAGTTCATTCATTTGGTTAAAAAATAAAGTACCCTATGAACTCTGTGTATATATGGTTTCCACCAAAATGCCCACCCAAGAGCATGATAAGCGTTCGCACTCAGTCAACTAATGGATCTCACAACATACAACCCACAACCTTTGCACCAAGCCTACACATTAGAACACTTGCGCACTGAAGGGGGGGGGGGGAACATGCAAACATACAGTTTTTCTCCGTTTCAAACTACAGTGCTTAGGACAGCTATATTTCTGAGATAGTATCTGCATGCACCACCGCGAATTTCTCCATAATAGAATATGGACAATTGCTGCTTTCCTGCTTTAATTAATACAGGGAGTCCTCGACTTACGACCACAATGGAGCCAACACGTCTATTGTTAAGTGAGACATTTGTCCAGCGAATTTTGCCCCACTTTACGGCCTTTTTTCCCATAGATTGCATGGCCATAATGGTTATAAGTCTGAAAAAAAAAACGGCCATAACTCATAACTTTTTTTCAGTGCCGTCGTAACTTTGGACTGGTCCGTAAAGGAACAGTCGTAAGTCGAGGACTACCTGTGCAGTAATTTACTCTAGCTGGAGTCTAGACAACAGAGGTTAAATGGTTTCTTCCCAACAAGACAAACATCCAAAAGAATTGCCTAATTCAGAACAAAATATTCTTACGAGCTGGTAGGTCAGGTCAATGGGAAGACAAGATTATGACTTCTACCTACTGAGTCACTGAACAGGGCAAATTTGGCAGCCCTTCTTCACATAGTTTGAGTTTGACTTGAGAATCAGTGCATTGTATTGAGGTTGTAACTTTCCAGTTCGTTCATTCGTTCGTGTGTGTGTGTGTGTGTGTGTGTAGATAGATAGATAGATAGATAGATAGATAGATAGATAGATAGATAGATAGATAGATAGATAGATAGATAGATAGATAGATAGATAGATAGATAGATAGATAGATAGATAGATAGATAGATAGGTGGGTAGGTGGGTAGGTGGGTAGGTGGGTAGGTGGGTAGGTGGGTAGGTGGGTAGGTGGGTAGATGGGTAGATGGGTAGATGGGTAGATGGGTAGATGGGTAGATGGGTAGATGGGTAGATGGGTAGATGGGTAGATGGCAGATGATAGATGATGGTGATAGATACATAGATTGATAGATAGATGATAGATAGCTAGATAGCTAGATAGCTAGATAGCTAGATAGCTAGAGAGCTAGAGAGCTAGAGAGCTAGAGAGCTAGAGAGCTAGATAGCTAGATATAGATAGATAGATAGATAGATAGATAGATAGATAGATAGATAGATAGATAGATAGATAGATAGATAGATGATAGATGATAGATAGATGATAGATACTTAGATTGATGATAGATATAGATCGATAGATAGATGATAGATAGAAGATAGATAGATAGATAGATAGATAGATAGATAGATAGATAGATAGATAGATAGATAGATAATGACTGTTTTTTTAGAGGCCACCAGCCTCCTAGCAGTTGGAGGCCATTTAAATGGGTGGAAGGAATCACAAAACAGTTCAGGCTGAATGCACACACAAAGTGATGGTCTTGGAAGTCTAAAAGACTTCCCAGATTTCATGAACGTCTTTTTCACGCTCTTCAGAGCAGGGGTGTAGGAAAAAAAACATCAAATGAGGAAGCCCGGCTATTTCTTCTCGACACAATCAGTGTGTGCAACAGCGGTATTCGGTATTAGTGGCAACCACAACTGAAGGACCTATTAAATTACAACCCGCTGACCTCTGATTTGTAGAAAGATGAGTTATTGTCACTCCAAATTATTTTGTCTTTCCTAGCGCTAGACCAGGTTAATGCAATTGGGAGAAGGGATCACAGGGAAGGGAATAGAGCTTTAGAGGAAGTTGACATCAGAGGTGAAGCATTCTAATGCTTTCCGATGGGCCCTTGAGATTTAGCGGCAAATAAATACAGCCAGTATTCTTTGGGATCCGATTCTGGAAGGGACCTCAAAGAAAATTGGGTTAAAAAACCCACTCCTCCTTTTCCCCATGGGATTGTTCCCAAGAATAGGAGAAGCTGCATCTGGCAGAATTTTCATTTTTCAAGGGGAAATATTGTGGTTGTGGAGATGATGTTATTTCTTGGGCCGCTTTAAAAGTAAAGGCAAAGGTTCCTCTCGCACAAATGTGCTAGTCGTTTCCCACTCTAGGGGGCGGTGCTCATCTCTGTTTCAAAGCCGAAGAGCCAGCGCCGTCCGAAGACGACTCCGTGGTCATGTGGTCGCCATGACTAAACGCCGAAGGCTCACAGAACGCCGTTACCGTCTCTATTTTTGGTCCCCATTTTTTCTACTCACATTTTTTACACGCTTTCGAACTGCTAGGTTGGCAGAAGCTGGGACAAGTAATGGGAGCTCACTCCATTACACAGCACTAGGGATTCGAACCGCCGAACTTTCTGATCGACAAGCTCAGCGTCTTAGCTATTGAGGTACCGCATCCCTATTATGAGTCTTTTTTTCATAGGCCTAAACGCTTCACTTCTCTAAGGGGCATCCTGTGATGTCAGAAAGAGAGAGGTATCTAGGTGACTACAGTTGTCCATTCGAGTGAATGGATCAAGGGATGGTCCTCCTACCCAGCTGATGCTGGTCAAGGGAGCTAAATGCTGGTGGACAGTCTTAGGGATGTCTGAGGGACATCTGGACATCACGTTAACATTGGTTCCCAAAGTGGCAGGCTGGTTTGGATTGGATTGGCTACTAGTGGAGACAGCCCCAAGCCATCCTATCACGACGAGCATTGATAGTTTCAGTTTCTTTGCCTTTCTCGAGTCATGGTTCAAGAGATGACTGTGGCTTTCCAGGTGTTGCTGCCAGCATCTCCAAGCTTTAACCCCACTGAGACCCATACTTCTGAGCCATGGCATGGGGTGTCCTACCTCTCTCTGGCAGACACCAAAAAGCATCCAAAAAGCTCAGCTGCTCCCTGTAATTGTGTGACTAATTATTAAAAAGAAAACCAACAAAACATCATTGTCCTTATGTGTTTGCATGCACGGGAACAATCGCACATTTAATTGTGGCTTTCTGCCAGCGTTCGATGCATGGCTCAATATGACAGCGAGGAAGGCTAAGACTGGGTGACACCACTCTTCCCGTCCAGCATCTATCCACTGCCTGTCAATAGGAATTCAACTGTTTTCACCTTTCAGCATCCTGTCTCATAAACCCAGCAGGATAGAGAATGGGGGAAAGGACCGGATTATCACACAATGCTACTCACCCACTTACATCCTTTTTCGTTAACATGATATTCTTTCACTAGCCCGACACTAAGTGCTGACTACAAACCAAGGAATTTCTTTAGAGCTCTGTCCCAAAGAAGGTCAAAAGTAAGAGAAGTTAACTAGGTGCAAACAGCAGGATAGAGAATGGGGAAAAGGACCGGATTATCACACAATGCTACTCACCCACTTACATCCTTTTTCGTTAACATGATATTGTTTCACTAACCCGACACTAAGTGCTTACTACAAACCAAGGAATTTCTTTAGACCTCTGCCCCAAAGAAGGTCAAAAGTAAGAGAAGTTAACTAGGTGCAAACACTGGATAAATAAGATACGGGGGACACAAAACACAATAAGATCTCAGCTGCTTGCACACCACTCGTATCAGCGTGTTTAAGGACCTTTCTCAACTGTTACGGATGTATTCACGCTCTTTCAGAGACACTAAAAAAACTAGGTCTGTTTATTGTCTCGGTTTCCAGTCCCCTATCTGAGTCATGGCCATCCCTGTTCACGGTGACAGCAGTGACAAAGAGGATTTAAAACACCTGGAACCTCCCTTGGCAAAGTATACAGAATAAGGCAGGAGATACAGGTAGCTAAAGAGCACTTAAGTCTCCCCTGTGAAGGAGATGAATAGAGAGATAGACCAGGTTTTGCTACAAGGAGTTGTACTGAGTTGCGTGGGGCCTGAGGAGTGGTACCTAAGGGGGAGAGGGTTGAATCTTCCCCCTCCCCCCCAGATACGGCTCCTCAGGCCCCCACACAACAGGTGTAACAGGAATGGGAGGAGGAGGCTGACCCTGCCTGCCTGCGGTGAGAAGGATGACTCCTTTGCCCCCAGCTGTAGTTGATTTAAGGATGGTTAATCCTGCTGCCTGCCTCCAACCCGCTCGTTCTGCTCCCAAACAGGTCCAGCCGGTGCCAATTCCAGCTGGCGAAGATGGGAGGCCAGGTTCTCCTACAACCTGCCTTTGGGATGCAGGGATCTCTCCAACCGCAAATTAGCTTGGATAAAGAGGAAGAAGTCAAACTGGGCCCTGCCCTGCACAGGTGTGACACTGAGGGTAAACAGGACGTTGTTGGAGGAGGAAGAGGAGGGAAATCTACACCAGGGGGGAAGCGGAAACAGATTTGGCTCTGTGTGTGTGTATTGGGGGGGGGTGTTGCGTGGGGGTTGGGCAACCCAAGGCTCCCTGTGGCCGGATGCCAGGCTGTGCCTCTTGCAGCCTAGGGATGCCCCTGGGCCCAGCTTCATCCATCCATTGGCCATCCAACCATGCCCAGGAGTTTCCAGGGGTGCGAATGGAACTCTCCTCGGAATCCCTGCCTGATTCAGAGTTCAAATCCAACTCACTGGAGAAATCCACTGCATTTGAACCACTTACTAGCATATAGCTTACAACTATAAGCTTGGAACCACTTACTATAGCCCTGAGGGTTCAAAGAGGCTGCCAAAAAAAGGGGGAGGGGGAATGGGAGGGAACTCCCCCTCCCCACCGAGTTTGGGCTGAGCCCGGAGGCCTGGGGGAAAATACGGGGGAGGGGAGGGAAGCGGGAGTGGGGGGGAGAGGACGATTCCTCTTACCTGCTTGCTGTACTTGCTGCTGGCCTGACAGCTGTACTCCGAGCAGTGGTCCGACCCGATGGAGATGTTGTCCCCCGCGCCCACGAAGGTGTTGGCCGGCGGCAGGTCCTGCACGGCTTGGTGCTTTTTCCCGGCGGTGGGCGACTGGGGGTGAAGCTGGACGGTGGGCAAAGGCGAGCTGGATTTGTAATGCCGGGCCAAATCCGGGCTGCCCGGGCCGCCGTTGACCGAGCGGTAGCGGCTCAACGCCGGGCTGTCGGCGGCCGAGAGTTTCTCGTGGACGCTGTCGTAGCGCTGCCCGTTGGGCTTGGAGGCTTCCACGGTGACGATGCTGCTGTAGAGGGGCTGCTTGCCTCCCCCTTTCTTGCCCTTGCGGTCCTTCTTGGGCTTCTTGGCCTTGTCGTGGGGCTGCGGCGTGAAGAAGTCCTCGTGGTCTTTCTTGCCGGCCTCGTAGCCGCCGTGCTTGCCCTTGGAGCGGCAGTAGCGGGCCAGGACCACCACCAGGATGAGCAGCACCACGGCCATCACGCCGGCCACCACTCCCACCACGATGCTCAGGCGCTGCTTGGTCAGCTCGTAGCTGGGGTCGCCGGCGATGTCCCGGCCCAGCGGCGTGTGCAAACTCCGCGCCACTTGGCTCTCCACCGCGCTGGCGTTGGCCACGCTCTCGTTGACGAACACGTGGAGCAAAGCCGTGGTGGCTTGAGCCGGTTGGCCGCTGTCGTTGACTTGCACCACCAGGCGGTGCAAGCCGTGGTGCTTGGGGGCCAGCTTGGCCACCAGCGAGACCACCCCGCTGGAAGGGTCGATCTCGAAGAGCTTGAAAGGGTTGCCGCCCACCAGGTTGTAAGTCAGCTCGGCGTTCTGGCCCGCGTCGGCGTCGCGGGCCTGCACGGCGGCCACCACCACCCGCGGGCTGCTGGAGGGAGGCAGGAAGGTGTAGGAGCTGTTGGCGGGCGAGGTGACGGCCGGCGCGTTGTCGTTCTCGTCCATCACGAAGAGCGAGACGGTGGCCGTGGCCGAGAGCGCCGGCTCGCCGCCGTCCACGGCTTTCACGCGGAAGGTGTAGCTGGTTTGCAGCTCGCGGTCGAAGGAAACGGTGGAGTAGATGGTGCCCGTGTCGTTCTCGATGGAGAAGATGCCCGGCGGGTCGGCGGCGGCGGCAGCTTCTTGCGCGCCGGGTTGGATGGCCAAAGTGAGCTGGGAGTTGCGCCCTTTGTCGGCGTCCATCACGGTCACCATGCCCACGGGGCTGTTGGGCTGCAGGTTCTCCTTGACGTAGAAGGTGAAGACGTCCTGCATGAAGCGGGGCTCGTTGTCGTTGCGGTCGGCCACCCGCACGACCACCAAAGCCGAGCCCTGCAGCGGGGGCACCCCTTTGTCGCGGGCCGTGACTTGGAACTCGTAGGTGTCCCGCTGCTCGCGATCCAGCACCGCCTGCACCCGCACGTCGCCGGAATCCGGGTCGATGGTGAAGAGGCCCGCGGGCGCCTCGGCCGCCAGCGGCGAGGGCTCCAAGGAGTAAGCCAACTCCGCGTTCTTGCCGCTGTCCGCGTCGGTAGCCAAGACGGTAGCCACCCGCTCGCCCGGGGCGTTGTTCTCCGGGAAGGGCACCTCCAAGACGGGCTGGCTGAAGATGGGCGGGTTGTCGTTGGTATCCGCTACCCGGACCAGCAGGGAGTTGTTGCTGGAGAGGCTGGGGCTGCCGGAGTCCACGGCCACGATGACCACGTTGTAATCCCGCACGGCCTCGTAGTCGAGCGGGGCCGAGGTGTGGAGGAAGTACTTGCGCTTGTTCTGCGGCTCGCCTTCCCCTTCGCTGGCCGGTTTGAGCTGGAAGGGCACGTCCCCCACCACTGTGCAGGTCACCACGCCATTCTCGCCTTCGTCGCGGTCGGAGACCTGCACCAGGGCGATGGGAGTATCGACGAGGACGTCCTCGGCCACGCTGGCCACCCCGTCGCGCAGCGGGATGCGCCCGATCTTACGGATGTCGATGGTGGGCACGTTGTCGTTCTCGTCGCGGATGGTCAGCACCACCGTGGCCTTGTCGTTCTTGGGGGGCTGCCCGCGATCCCGGGCCATGACGGTGAAGCGCAGCTGGCTCACCTCCTCGCGGTCGATGCGGTGCAGGACGCTGAGCCAGCCCGACGACTCGTCCAGGCGCAGCAGGCGCCTCACCGACTCGGTGGCGGCCCCGAAGACGTACTCGATCTGGCCGTTGACCCCGGCGTCGGCGTCGGCCGCCCGCAGCTGGAGGATCGGCGTGCCGGGGCTGCTGTTCTCGGCCAGGTCCGCCTCGTAGACGCTCTTCTCGAAGCGCGGGCTGTTGTCGTTCACGTCGGTGATCAGCACGCGCAGGATGGCCTGCGAGGACCGCGCCGGCTCGCCCCCGTCCCGCACCCGCAGGCTGAGCTCGTACGAGTCCCTCTGCTCGCGATCCAGAGCCCCCTTGACGATCAGCTGCGGCTGCTTCTCGCCGTCGGGCGTGTCGGCCACCTGCAGTTCGAAGACGCTACTCCGGGCCGTCCCGTCCGTCTCCTGCCTCCGCTTGCCGGGATAGAGGGCCCCGTCGGTGGCGGAAGCAGCGGCCGGGGGCCCGGCGCCTCGCCTGCCGGCCTCCCCTCCGGGCTCCTGCAGCAGCTCGTAGCGGTCGATGCCGTTGCGCCCGAAGTCGCGGTCGGTGGCGGTGGGGAGCAGGTAGAGCGTGCCCACCGGACGGTTCTCCTCCACGGTGAGGGTCAGCACCGGGGAAGGGAAAGTCGGCGTGTTGTCATTGATGTCCAGGATGATGACCCGGCCCTCGAACAAGTCGACCCAGCTTTGCGAGGGCCCGATGACCGACACCTCGAAGTCCAGGAAACACTCGTTCTCGTCGAAGATCATTTGGCACTGCGGCAGCTTCTCGCGGTCGATGCGCCGCTCCGTGGTGCTCAGCTCGCCCGTCATGTTGTCGATCTTCAAGTACTCCGAGCCGGATTCCAGGCTGAACGTGACCTCGCCCGAGCCGGTGACGATGCCCAGGTCCGAAGCCACGTTCCCGATCCGGATGTCGGCCGGCCCTTCCTCGGCCAAGCGGTACCGCAGGACTTGCTTGGCCGCCGCCAGGCTGACCCAAAACGGCGGCGGCAGGAGCAGCAGGAACCAGCAGCAGCAGCGGCAGCAGCGGCGGCAGCGCGGTTGCACCAAACCCAGGAGCGCCGGCATCTTCCACATCTTGCAGGACGGAAGGGCCCCCCCCTCCCCGCCACCCCACCCCACCCGCCTTCCCCGGCTCTCTCCCCCCCTCCAAAAAACCACACACAACCCCCAGCAGTCCAGAGGGGCAACCGCCGCTTTTCCCCCACCTTCCAAAACGCCTTTGCCGCTGCTTGTGCCAGCCGAGAGCGATGCAGAGAGAGGGGAGAAAAATGAGATTAAAAAACCCTCGGCGACGGGCTGAAGTTCGATTTATAAAATCCGTTTGCCGGCTCTGGCGGAAAAAACTTCGCTTCCCATCCTCTTTGGTGCAGTAGGTTGAAAAAAAACGAAGAAGAAGAAGAACGAAGAAGCCGGGGCTGGCGCGAGCCACTGTGTGTGTGTGCGTGCGTGTGTGTGTGTGTGTGTGCGACGGGGAGGGGTGGGGGGGGGAAAGAGAAGCAGACCCAGGTTTGGCCGCAGGCTCTGCCTATCCCCCTCCTCTCGTCTCCTTCCCTTGCCTTCTGCAGTTGCTCTCGCCTCACAGTTCACGGGGCAAATGTGTGGCTGGCTTTTTTCAAAAAAGCTGCAGCTCCGCAGATAGGTTGGGGAAGGGATTCCGCCTCTTCCTCCTCCTCCTCTTTGGCTTTCTCCTCCTCCTCCTCTTCGCCTGCTCCTCCTCCTTTCCCCCCGGCAGCGCTGGAATCGCTTTGGCGAGGAAAAAGCCGGAGGAACAACGGCAGAGGGAGAGCAGACCCAGCTTCGCTTTGCCGCTGCCCCTACCAACCCGCCTATCCCCCCCGAGCAGCTAAAACCGCCTCTCTCTCTCTCTCCCCCCTCTCTCTGTACCTCTCTCGCTCTCTCTCTGTCTCCCTCCCTCTCTCTATCCCTCGCTTTCCCTTCTCCTCTCCTCTCTCGTTCCCCTTCCCTAGTTCAGTTCACTTCACTCTCACTCTCTCTGTTCCTCTCTCTTTCTCCCCCCCTCTCTTTCTGTGTGTGTGTGTGTGTGTGTGTGTGTGTGTGTGTGTGTCTCCCGGCTTGGCTCGCTCGCTCCGAGCCGACATTCTCAGCCGCCGTGGCATTCGCTCTCGTCTCCCCGCCGCTCCGCACAAAAAGGCTGCGGGAGGGGGGAGGTAGGGTGCGGGCGAGGGACGTCAATCGCTTCATTCAAAGAGCGCTGGTGTCCGGCGGAAAAGAGAGGCGGGGGGGGGACACAGCAACCCCAGTCCCCCTCTGTCTCTCTCCTTCCCCTCTCTCTGTTGGTCTCTCCCCCCTATCTCCCTCTCTGTCTCCCCTCTCCCCTTCCCTCTCTCCTCCCCCCCCTCTCTGTCTCTCCCAGCGCTAGATAGTGGTAGGTGATTTTTTTTTCTTTTTTCTTTCTTTCTTTTTTTAACCTCCGGAAAACTCAAGCAAATACACCGCCTCCGGGGCTGACAGCTGAAGCTATTTATGCATTTGGTAGGGGGTGGAGGGGCAAAGTGTTCTTGGTTTACGGAGCAGCTCCCGGAGCCGTCCCGTTTTGGTCCTCGAAAGATCAACCCTGTTGGGGTGGGGGTGGGGAGTGAGGGGGGCCGTTTCCGATGCTGACCTCCGGAGAAAATATCCCTTCTTTTTCTTCTTCTTCTTCAAAGAGGCGAGGGAGAAGAAGGAGAAAGGGGGGGGGAGGGAGGGGGCGGCGGGAAAACCACAACCAACCCACACAACTGCGCAAGGTCATTAGTCACAAAGCGAGACGCTTTGCCCCAAAGCTGCCAGATTAAGATATCCGTCCGATATCCGTAAATGGAGCTGGAGGAAGACCAGGGGGGGGGGGAAATCATATATATGCATATGTAAGGTGGACTTAACGCCGTCTTGCTCAATCGGGCGTTCCAACTTTGCTCTTGCATCCGCAGCTGTGTGTGTGTGTTTGTGTGTGTGTGTGTCTTTTGCTCCTACCTGCGGTTGTGTCGGGAGGACTCGGGAGGCTGCAGAGCCGGGAGAGCGATTCGCAACCGCAGCTGCAGACTCCCTCGCTCCGCCGTTTCTGCCTCCCTGTCCCAATGCAGGTAGAGCGGCCAGCAACTTCACTTCTTCTCGCCCTCCCTTCTTCCCCCCATCTCCCCTTCCCCGCTTCCTCCCGTTCAAAGGGCGTTGGGGGTGCGTGCGACAAAGGTGAAACCATCGGGGAACAAACCCCTTCTTTTAATATTGGCGAAGGTTGAGAAGAAGAAGCGAACGGGGGGGGGAGAAGGAGGGTGTCGCCGAAGCTGCTTCCCACGTAAAAACGGCCACCGCTGGTGTTTTAATTGCATCCGTAATTATGAAACTGGAGGAGGGGGGGTTGTGGAGAGAACCCCCCAAAGCACTGAGGGGGGTCCGAAAGGTTGCGGCGGAGGTAAATCCGGGCCGGAGTCCTTAGTTGTGAATGAAAAAGCCAGCCGAGTCCACAGTTTCCCTTCTCCGCAGTTGTGCTGGGTTTGTCGAGCGAGCCCCGCCGCTTCCCCCAACCGGCTCGTCTCGCTCAAGTGCGGCTGGTTGGTGCAGAGAGCTCCAGGCCCGCCTCTCCCCGCTCTTCAAAACACACACACACACGCACAGGCACACGAACACGCGCGCGGACACACACACAGAGCAGAGGACGACCAAGGGCCGCGAGTGGAAGGCGGAGGGAGGAAAGGAAGGAAGGGGGAAGGAAGGAGGGAGGGAAGAATGGAAGGAAGGAAGGGGGAGGAGGAAGGAAGAAAGAAGGGAAGGAGAGAGGGAGGGAAGGACAGAAGGAAGGAGGAGGGGGAAGGAGGGAGGGAAGGAAGAGGGGGAGGGAAGGAAAGGAAGGAAGAGGGGGAGGGAGGGAGGGAAGGAAGGAAAGAGGCGGCCAAGTCTCAAGTTTTGCTCCGAGTGGTGGAGAAATGGCGGAGAAAAATAAAATTAACAAAACCCAAACTAACTCCGAGCAGCTGAGCGGATCTGCTCCTGCAGCAGAAAAACCCGGGAAGACGGGCTGGCAGGAAGGGAGGGGACGAGTTACGAGTTACGCTCGCTACACAAAGCTTCCCGTTTATCCTCCGGCGACTGGTTGCGGCTGGGAAGGGAGGGAATCGAGGGGAGAGCGGCCCCCAGCTCCGGTTTTCCCCGGAGAGGCTCATTCCAGCTCCGGAGGCCGACGGGAAGAGGGGGGGGGTCTCTCGCTCCTCGTAGTGGCCGGGAGGGAAATGGCCGAACCTCTCCCCTCGCCAGACCCCCCCCCCCCCAAAAGGAAATATCCTCCGTGGGAAATCTGGGACTCCCCTGCTGGAAAGGGGGCAACGCGGAAACCGTAGGAAAGAAACGGTGGGTTTCCTTCCTTCCTTCCTTCCTTCCTTCCTTCCTTCCTTCCTTTCCATCCTCCATCCTTTCCTTCCTTCTCATTTCCTCCTTCCTTCCTTTCCATCCCTTCCTTCCCTCTCCTTCCAATCCTTCTTTCCTTTCTTCTTTTCCTGTCCTTTCCTTCCTTCCTTCCTTCCTTCCTTCCTTCCTTCCTTTCCATCCTCCATCCTTTCCTTCCTTCTCCTTTCCTCCTTCCTTCCTTTCCATCCTTCCTTTCCATCCTTCCTTCCCTCTCCTTCCCATCCTTCTTTCCTTTCTTCCTTTCCTGTCCTTTCCTTCCTTCCTTCAATCCTTCCTTGCTTCCATCCTTCTTTCCTTCCTTCCTTTTCATCCTTCCTTCCTTCTTTCTCTTTCCTTCCTTCCTTCCTTTTTTGGGGGGGGTGCGGAGGTGGAATCACGCGTGGCGGCTTGGCCGTACGCTCACTCGCTTTACCAGGTGGACTTCTCTCGTCCAGGGCTTTGCTTTCACTTTTCCAGGGGCGGTTTGGGGAGTGGGGGGCGAGTCCCCCCCCCCGAGGCCCCGGGTGTTGTAATATAGTTCGCACCCGGGTGGGTTGCTAGGCAAGAGCCGAAACTCGGTCGAATGTACGGGGGCGGAAAGAGGACCGGAGCCTGGCGCGTCTGGAAAGGGGAGGCTGGAGAGGGGACCCCTGCCCTCTCCGGACGACTATTGGGGCGAAGTCAGTGCTTCTCTCCGAAAGCTCCCGGCAACTCCGCGGCCGGCGCGGCACTTTGGAGCTGGCCACTCCAACCCGCTACTTCGCAGCGCCTCGTCGCTCTTTGGGGCGTCTCCAGCCCCCTCCTCTACCTTTCCTTTCCTCCTCTCTCCACCCAGCCAGCAGAAGGAGCAGCAGAACCCACTGAAGCAGACAGAGGAGCGATTCCGCCGGTTCAGCGATCCTGGGGACAGGACAAGTTCATTTAAGAAGGGTGGGGGGGGGGGGGGAAACGCGGGGACTGGGGACCCCTGGTCGCAGGCCGAGGCGAAAAAGAGACTTAAATTCCCTTCCCGGAGAGTGGGCTGGGGGTCTTGGCTCTTCCACCCGCAGCCGAACCGGCTCGGAGCCCCCTTTCCCGAGACAGCTGTAGGTGCTGCAAGCTCTCTCTTTCTCTGGCTGGCACAGCAGCCGCTCAACGGGCCTACCTCTTCATCCTCCCTCCCTCCTACCGGAGGTGTGCGTATGTGTGTGTGTGGGGGGGGTTGTTGTGTATGTGTTGGAGGGGGGCGGCATTCGCGCTTGCTTGCTTGCTCCCCCCCCCCCCTCTGCCTTCCAAGATCTGCAGCATCAGCGAGAAAAACGCCACTTTGGCGCAGGCTCGGTGCGCCTCGCCGCAGTCCCCGTGTGGGGCGACGGAGGGGTGGGTTGTGGCGAGCGGGCTGGAGGTGGGCAGAGGCGGGAAGCGCCGGCAGTTTCTCGGCGGGTTAAACGGGATTAATCCCAAATCTCCGCATTGTTTGCCAAGGGGCTTGACTCCCCCCCCCGCCCCAACCTCAGCATCTATCCATCCTTCTCCAAATCTCGTTTCCACCCACCCACCCCCTCCCCACAATCTTCCCAAGCCCCTCCCGGGAGGCGGACCGTCTCCGCCAAGCGACCCCCCTGCGTTTGAGGAGCCCACTTCGCATTCTGGTCTTCCTTTGCAACCCGCGGAGCTGTCCGTCCCCCCCCAATACATCCGTTTGCCTATTTTCCCTCCCCCCCCCCCCCCGACAAGAATGATGGACCAAGCGATTGGATTAGATCCCGGTTCGGCGGCAGAGACGAAAGAAAGAGACAGCTCCAGGTCCATTCACCTTGCAAAATCCCCCCCCCGCTCACTTGTCCTTTAGGGCACTGCCCCCCAATTTTTGAGGGGGGCAGCAGGACCGGGTTCCAATAGGTTTCCCCCACCCACAGACACGGACCGGAGGGGAGGTCGTGGTCTGTTGGTTGGCTGGCACCAGCTTTCTCAGCTGTCCGGGCGTAATATGGGCGAGACCCCCCCCTAAAGGAGGGGGTCTCGGGGCTATAAGGGGGGGGGGGAGACATAGCCCAGGACTCCCTCCCGTTCCCCAGCCTCTAACCCCTCCGGTTTAAATATGCGGGAAACGCAGAGCCCCTCCGCCGCAGCCTTTTCCGCAGTGTGTAGTCGGTGTGTAAGGGGTGTGTGGATGCGCGTGGTTGCGCGAGCCTCCCTCTGCTGCGCGTCTTGCTCGTCGGAACGGTCTTCATCCCCCACACGAGTTTTTTCCCCACCATCCCTTCCCCCCCGCTTTCTTTTCCCGGAGGGGGAAACCTGGCAGCGCAAGTCCCTGGTTTTTCCCCCCCTCCCCGCCTTTAATAAACGCCCGTCGCCCTTCTTCTCTTCCTCCTCCTCCCCTCTCCCTCCATCCTCTCATTCTTCGGCAGCGCCGCCCTGCATTCGCTGCTCGGCCGGCGCCTTCCCCTGCTCCGGCATGCGGCAGTGGCGGTGACCTTCACGCTGGATGCCTTCCCCTCTTGCAAGCGGAGGTAACGCCGTCGCCAGCCCCCCCTCTTTTTTTTTTTTTTGCTCTACGCTCACCCACTCCCACACCCACACCCGACCGGGAAATCAGTGGAGCACCGGTAGTGAGTAGTCCCCTTGCCCCGGTTGGCACGTGCTGAGTAGGGCAGGGATGGGGTGGTGGTGGTGGTTAGGAGAGAAGCCCCCCCCTCCCCACCCTCGATCTTTCTTTTCCCCTCCTTCCACGCGACCCCCTCCCCCCTTTTTAATATTCTAGAAAAAAGCCACGCGCGCCCCTTTTCCCCTTCCTGTCCATTTCCCGAAACGCTTGGTTAGGGTCTCGCCAGCGGTTCTCCCCCCCCCGCCCCGCCACCCCGTCCATCGCTGGAGCTGATCCTCCTCGGGATGTGGGGAGAGGGGTGGGGGGGTAAGGAAGAGGCTAACAGCTTGGGTACCATCGCTGCTCTTCAGGGAAAGCCGTAGAGTAGGGGGTCCCCAAACTCCCCCCCCCCTCCCAGTCCAGCACCCAGCGGCGCGCAAACAAGCCAAACCCCATCCGTGGGATGCAGGCAGCTTGCAAACCCGCGTCCTCCCTCTCCGGTCCTGGGGTGTTTGTGTGGAGGGGGGGGGACCTTTCTCCACGGAACTGGTCCTGATGGCACCCCAAATAACTGGGTGCCAGTAGAGGATGAGAGAATGGAAGCAGGGGAAAATGTGGGAGGTGAATGGGCTGGGATCTTTTTCCTTCCTTCTTCTCTGCGATTGGATTAATTGGGGTGGGGTGGGGGCATTGGGGGATGAAATTAAACCCCTTTGGAATGGAGTGGGGGATGGTGGTGGCATTGAGCCCACCGCTGCACCGGTTGAATTCCCTGCCCTGTCTCCCCACCCCCAACTCTTCCCCCCACCCCACCCTTGGTTCTGCAAAAGATCTGCTCCAACAGTCCAAATTGAGTCCTAACTGTTGAGAACCTGCCCACCCAACCCCATGTCTGAAACCATTGGTGGTGGTGGTGGATTTTGGATCTGAACCAGATCTGGGGAGAAGGAGGAGGGTTAAGCTTGGGCAATCCTCTGGGCAGGATTTCCAGGAAGATTCTTCCAGGAACTGGGTGTTGTGTGTGTGTGTGTGTGTGTGTGTGTCTTGTGATCTGGAAAAGGTTAAACAGAGTAAAAATAAGATCTTTTGGTTGTAGGCATGTTTGGTGGGGAGGGTGTCCCAGTGCATAGACAGAGACTAATATGATTGTGGATGTGGGAGAGAGAGAGAGAGAGAGAGAGAGAAACAACCTAACTCAACAACTCCACCAAGGGACGAACAGAAGAAATGACATCCCAGATTGACCTTTTTCCTTCTCCTACAATTCAAGAAAGGGCATCCAGCTCTCAAGTTTGCCCTGTTTTGTGGTCTGATCTTCCCCGGCTGCTCTCCCATCGGAAAAGGATTGTTTCCTTCCACCTGCCCCCCTAACCTCCCGGAGTTTAACAATCCTTAAAGATAAAAGTTCCCCTCGCACATATGTGCTAGCTGTTCTGACTCTAGGGGGCAGTGCTCATCTCCGTTTCAAAGCCGAAGAGCCAGTGCTGTCCAAAGACGTCTCCGTGGTCATGTGGCCAGCATGACTAAACGCCGAAGGTGCATGGAACACTGTTACTTTCCCATCAAAAGTGGTTCCTGTTTTTTCTACTTGCATTGTTTACGTGCTTTGGAACTGCTAGGTTGGCAGAAGCCTTGGACAAGTCACGGGAGCTCACTTCGTTACGCAGCGCTAGGGATTCGAACCGCCGAACTGCCAACCTTTCTGATCAACAAGCTCAGCGTCTTAGCCACTGAGCCACCGCATCCCTCTTTAACAATCCTTGGGGAGGTGGGGGGAATAAATTGGATTGGCCACTTCAGCAGTAGGTAGTCAACAGCAACGGTTATTGAACTTCTCTTCCCACGCTTACAATTTTAATTTTTTTTTTATATTTTTGGTGAAGACGTTTGATGGACTCGGTGAAGAAAAGAAGCCAAAAGAAATCAGCAACCATTCGCAGTCTTCTTCGTATTTTGTACAGTTTTGATGGGTGCATTGATGCTCTAAAAGCGTGGACTTTCTCTCTCTCTCCAACGGTGAACAATACGTCAAACGAGAAAGGAAGGCTGCCTAAAAACATGCAAATTGCTGGAAACGTAAACGGCTGCAGGGGTCCTACTCTCATATGTGGTGGCCCTGTCCATCAGGAGGGAAAAAAAATAATTGGTCAAAGATAAAAGGGTGACTAGAAGAGAAGACACACAACAAATAGATTCTAAAACCAAAAAATATCCTTATTGGGGAAATGCATTAAAAGAATCATACACTTAATGTGACATGTAGTAACAGCAGCTGCATTACCTATGCACAAAATTGGAAAAAAAATGAAGTGTACCTAGAGATGAAATGGTAATAAAGAAAATATTAGAAAGTGCCGAACTGGATAGGTTAATGATGGAACTTAAAGATAAAGGGGAAACAGAGTATTATTCAAAATGGGATTTATTGTACAAATGGCTAGGTGCAGGGATTAGAAACTTAATAACGAAATAACAATAAAAAATAACAAACTAGAAATAAATACAGACATTTAGATGGATGGATGGATGGATGCATGGATGGATGGATGGATGGATGGATGGATGGATGGATGGATGGATGGATAGATAGATAGATATAAATATAAAGATAGATAAATAGATAGATAGAAATAGATAGATAGATAGATAGATAGATAGATATAAATATAAAGATAGATAGATAGATAGATAGATAGATAGATAGATAGATAGATAGATAGATAGATAGATAGATAGATAGATAGATGAATA
>NW_028261390.1:66222253-66224753 GCF_051295495.1 Thamnophis sirtalis | reverse complement strand
GGAGGAGGAGAAAGAGAAAGAAGAGAGGAGAAGGAGATAGATAAATGAAGATGAGGAAGATGAAAGAGGAGAAGGAGAAGGACAGAAAGGAGGAGGAGTAGATAGAGGGAGGAGGAAAAAGTGAAGGAGAAAGAAGGAGGAGAGGAGAAAGAGTATGAAGAGGAGGAGGAGATATATAAAGATGATGGAGATGAAGGAGAAGGAGGAGGAGGAAAAGGAGGAGAAGGAGATAGATAAAGATGAGGGAGCAGGAAAAGTGAAGGAGAAAAAGAAAGGAGGAGGAGATAAATAAAGATATGGGAGATGAAGGAGGAGGAGGAGGAGAAAGGAGTAGATAGAGGGAGGAGGAAAAAGGGAAAGAGAAAGAAGAGGAGTAGATAGATAAGTAAAGATGAGGGAAATGAAGGAAAAAGAGAAGGAGAAAGAGAAAGAAGAGAGGAGGAATAAGATAAATAATGATGAGTGAAACGGAGAAGGAAGAGGAGAAGTGATACATACATACATGTACATGTACATACATAAATTTATATAGAACAATATATATTGAAAATAACATATCACTCAATATATATATTTTATTTTTGCCATTTTTTTTGTATCACCCACATATGCTTGGAAGAAAATCATATCAAACATAATGGACATTTTTCTTAATATACATGTATAGAATTGTGATATATTTATTGCAACACTAGTATTTTACCAATAAAAATACTGTTGTTTTTATAGGCACCCTTTTTCTTTTCATGTGAAAGTACAGAGTGAACACAAATATGTTGGGAGAGGTTCTAAAAAACTCTTTCCTCCAAAGTAGCAATAGAAATAGCACTTAGACTTATATACCGCTTCAGAGTGCTTTTATAGCCCTCTCTAAGCAGTTTACAGAATCAGCCTATTGCTCCCAACAATCTGCCTCCTCATTTTACCCACCTCAGAAGGATGGAAGGCTGAGTCAACCTTGAGTCAGTGAGAATTGAATTGAACTGCTGGCAGTTGGCAGAATTAGCTCGCAATACTGTATTGCAACCGCTGTGCCATGTCAGGTCTTCAAGTGCTGCTTTTTTTTTTTACTTGTTCAGCAGTATCATCTCCTTCATAGATCACTCTACCTGTCTGAGGAAAAGAGAGGGGGGGAGGGAGAGAAAAAAGGAAGGAAGGAGAAAGAAAGAGAAAGAAAGAAAGAAAGAAAGAAAGAAAGAAAAAAAGAAAGAAAGAGAGAGACAGAGAGAAAGAGACACAAAAAGAAAAAGAAGGAAAGAAGGAAGGAGAGAAAGAATGGAAGAGAAAGAGAGAAAGAGAAAAGAAGTGAGAGAAAGAAGGGAAGGAAGGAAAAAGAAAGAGAAAGAAAGAGAGAGAAATAAAAAGAAAGAGCAAGACAAAGAGAGAGAAAGAAAGAGAAAGAGAAATGAAAGAAAGAAAAAGAGAAAAATAAATAGAGAGAAAGAGAGAAAGAGAAAGAAAGAAAGAAAAAAAGAGAGAGAGAGAGACAAAAAGAAAAAGAAGGAAAGAAGGGAGGAGAGAAAGAATGGAAGAGAAAGAGAGAAAGAAAAGAAGTGAGAGAAAGAAAGAAAGGAAGGAAAAAGAAAGAGAAAGAAAGAGAGAGAAATAAAAAGAAAGAGCAAGACAAAGAGAGAGAAAGAAAGAGAAAGAAAAATGAAAGAAAGAAAAAGAGAAAAAGAAATAGAGAGGGAGAGGAGAAAGAAAGAGAGAAAGAAAGAGAGAAAGAGAAAGAAAGAGAGAGAGAGAAAGAAAGAAAGAGAGAGAGAGAAAGAGAAAGAAAGAAAGAAAAAGAAAAGACAGAGAGAGAAAAAGAAAAAGAAAGAGAAAAAAAGAAAGAAAAAGAAGAGAGAAAAAGAAAGAAAAAGAGACAGAAAAATAAAAGAAAGGAAGGAAGGAAGGAAGAAAAAAAGAAAGAGAAAGGAAGGAAGGAAGGAAGGAAGGAAGGAAGGAGAGAAATAAATAAGGAAGGAAGAGAGAAAGAGAAAGACAGAAAGGCAGACAGAAAGGCAGAAAGGCAGAAAGAAAGAAAGAAAGAAAGAAAGAAAGAAAGAAAGAAAGAAAGAAAGAAAGAAAGAAAGAAAGAAAAGCAAACAGATTAATTTAAACACTCTGCCTCACTTTTTTCCTTTGACTTCCTTGGTCAAATGGATCAGGAGCTCCATTACAAGGAAGTGATGGGAGGATATGCATTCAAAAATGCTTCTAGTTATTTAATTGATTATTAGGGGGGTTTTCTCCCTCCCATGGCATGTAAGTCTCTGCATGGCTTTGCCGTTCAGAAGTTCAGCCTTGAGCCTCTTAAACCATGACTTCCCAAAAGTTTCCCTCTGGTGCCTGGCATTCTTTCCCACTGTTTGACAAACTCAGTTTGGCTCCACTGCAGATGTTACCCGAGAGAGAAACTTGGCTAAAGCACTCAAGGCCGAGGATGTAGAAAGCAGATGCAACAACATGCATTTCACATTAGGTTGTGGGGTTGTTGTTTTTCTGCTTTGTGATA
>NW_028261390.1:66209753-66219753 GCF_051295495.1 Thamnophis sirtalis | reverse complement strand
CATGCATTGCAGAACACAAGAACGCAGTCAGAAAAAAAGAAAAAACTTCCTCCCTTTTCCAGCAACTTAAAGCTACAGGACATGAAATTAATTTTGAAGGAACCAAATTAATCTCCAAAACTGAACACTTCAACAAGAGAATAATTATGGAAGCCATCAAAATAGAGAAACACCCCCACAACATGAATAAACGTGACGATACCTCCCACCTACCAGATATTTGGAAACCAGCCCTAGTCAACAAACAAGCCCCATCCACCACCCAGGCCATTACAACATGAAGAAACAATAACGGACACACAGCCAGCACCAATTAGGACCAATCTACCAATCATGATGCAGCCACACAGCCAATCAATCCACTTACTGAAACAAAGGTAGCACTCCACACATACACACCAAGATTTATAGAAAGACAGCTCCAATCACACTTTGTAAAATCGATTCCCAGTAGCACAAGGTTGACTCAGCCTTCCAGCCTTCTGAGGTGGGTAAAATGAGGACCCAGATTGTTTGGGGGGCAAGAGGCTGACTCTGTTAACCACTTAGAGAGGGCTGTAAAGCACCATGAAGCGGTATATAAGCCTAAGTGCCATTGCTATTATGAAACAGCATTTTGCCTGTCCATTTCTCAGGGGAAACCCTATAAAAGTGTATTTTATTACAGCAGTATGACAAGATCCTTGTAATTATGTTGGTTTTATCCCCAGAGCACAGTTCACAGGCAGAGTAAAGCCTTTCCTATTATGCAAGCTACCATTATGTTCTTTGATTCAATAAGTCTAAAGTATAAATTGGGAAAATTGTAGCACATATATAGATATATAATAGAATTTATTATAATCACAAATATACTAAGGTTAGGAGGTGGAAAACTATGATAAGGTATATTTAAATGTATTATTATGATTAACAGTGTGCAAAAAAAATACTGGAATTTATAGCCAAGGACTATAAATTCACGGAATTTAGAGATATAATCCTGGGACTGATTAAATTTTATTAATAATTGGTTTTATTGGTGTTTATAGAAAATGGATATATTGGAGCTATGGTGGAACACTGAGTAATATTTAAAATATTAAAATATCAGTGATTTAATAGGGGTCAACGAATACATTGCATGAAGAAATGTTATTGATGTTTATATATATTTTGGGGAAAGCTATAAAAAAGCATAAAGAGAGAATAGTAGTGTTTAAAGACAAAGAGGTGAATCTAGAAAACCCCCAACAAATGGGGGGAAAAAAGAAAAGAAATGTACAAATTGCGAAAATAGCTCTGTGTGTGTGTATGTTCCAGCATAACTCTGGAACGCCTCAAGAAATTTCAACCAAACTTGGTACATAGAGGATTTACTCTCTGGAAACAAATGCTATGGGATTAAGACATCTCTAACACCCCTCGGGAGGGGGGGTGTTCTGTTAAGATACAGCCTTTTGTGCCTTAAAATGACTTCTACTGTACAACGCAGTGTGCAGCTTCACAGTGTTCCACAAGGGGGCTCCCTCTGGTAAGGGGGAAAATCCAACATTAGAAATTACGTTTGGTCTGGATATTTCCCCTCTATAAATAAATACCTGGGCAATGCCCGATTATCAGCTAGTTACTAATAAAACATATACCAAAAAAAAAAGTTTATTCTGAGTTCCTTCCTTTCTCCTTTCCTACACTTCCTTGTGATACATCAGTCATATTGCCACATCAGCAAATGAGCAACACAATATTATCACTGGGAGGGGGGTGTAGATAGGCCAAACTAATCCACAACAACTATGAAACAAAAACATATCCAAAGTAATTATCTTGACCCTGGCTCTTACAATGCCAGAAACTAGTGAGCACGACGTTGAAAGCAACACAATGACTATCTATCAATCTATCCATCTACAAAGCTAGCTGTTTCCTGATGTAAATAGATTATGGTTTCCATTCAAATTGACTGATCAATAACTATCCTGGAGTCCTTCCTACGCAGCTCTGGTTCCAACTGCCTATTGTAGAATGTGTCCGATTGTTTTGCAATTAATGCATGTCTTAATTGCGAGGACTTCGCCGTGTAAATTAAACAATGGACTCTCTATTGCCCATACGCGATCTTTGAAATCAATCAACACATTTCAAAATGTTCAAACACCGTTTAGTCTTTTGTCGTTCATCTTAAGGATCGATGTGCATGATTGTTTTTCATGTGAACTGATATATTTATACTGTAGTTCCCTTTATAAACTTCTTATTATAGTGTAATACATTGTATGCATTTGCTATTTTTTCTTCCTTCCCTTCCCTTCATTTCTCTGTCTCTCTTTCCTCCCTCCCTCTCTCTTTTTCTTTTTCTTTCTTTCTTTCTTTCTTTCTTTCTTTCTTTCTTTCTTTCTTTCTTTCTTTCTTTCTTTCTCTTTCTTTCTTTCTTTCTCTTTCTTTCTTTCTTTCTCTCTTTCTTTCTTTCTCTTTCTTTCTTTCATATATATTTACTGTCATAAATATGAGCCAATTCTCAAGTGTCTGAATTTTGATCATGTGACCTTGGGGATGTTGCAATGGATGTAAGTGTGAAAAATGGCCAGTCACTTGTTCAGTACCGTTGTAGCTTCCAACAGTTGCTAAATGAACTGTTTTGAGGACTGCCTGTGGTTCCTTGCTAGGAGTCTGCCTAACCTTCTTATATTTGGATTGCCTTGGATTCCAGGATGAAAGAAAGATGGGATAACAATATTGCCATTTCCAATTTTGCTTTAGGGGAAACCCTAGGGTGATCCAAACACATATTTTCCAAAACTATAGTTGCATATTCCCTATAGGTCCTTGGTTCACAAAATATCACTTGCTAACAAAAGTTAAGAAAAAGCGATGGAAGGGGAAGCTCGTTGCTAAGATAGCATTGATGCCTTTTGTAGTCCAGGTTGTTAGAGATGTTGTGACCCGTCAATGGCCAGCAGAGCTGGCAGCAGATTCCAACAGTGAGGAGGTTGGGGAGGAACATGGGCCAGTCTTGGAGTCTGGGGAAGGCTCTGATGAGGGCTCTGTGTCGGAGGCAGAGAGGGGGCCAGAGACGAATGCCAGTTATCAGCTGCTTTCAGAGTCAGACATCAGTGAGGCAGACGAACAGCTGGAGCCTGTTCCCAGTGTGCACATGCGCAGAGTTGCCAGATGAAGGGAACAGCTAAAGAACAGGGGTTGTCTTGGGAGTAAGGCCACAGGTGGACAATGAATGGCCCCTCCCAGAGGAAATAAAAGAGGAGCGAAAGGGGAGTGGAGTTTGCAGGAGACCATTAGTTCGCTTAATTGGTTTGTGACTCTCCAAGACTCCTTGCCAGGTTTTGCAGATATCAGCCTGTCAGCTCTCCTAGCCAGATAAGGTCTGTAACTGTAAATCCTCCCTCGAAAGACTTTGCTGGATGTGAATGAGCAGAATTCATAGTCAATTAATAAAAGGTTTTTTTTTTTCAAAACAAGCTTCAGGCTCTTCAAAAGAAGAGAATATAAAGTGAGCACTGCATTATCTTTAATTTGAAGAGAGACCTGAGGAATGGACAATATGTTTAAGAGGGTCAGTTAGATGCAACGATGTTGACCTGCAGATCAGATGTTTTTCACTTGGAAAAAGTCAATGCTGCCAGTGGAGATGAAAATATGATGTATTTTTCCCCCCAAACTCTTGTTGTATATTCCCTAGGTCCTTGATCCTTTCTTTTATTTCACGAAATAACATTTGTCAACAGAAGAAAGAGTGATGGAAGGGGAAACCTCTTGACGAAAATAACATCGATGCATTTTGTAGTACAGGTCATTAGAGAATATAAAGCGATCACTTCATCATCTTTAATTTGAAGATAGACAAATGGACTATAAGTTGAAGAGGGTCAGCTAGCTACAAAAATATTGACCTGCAGATCCGATTTCTTTTAATTCACCCAAATGTACCGTGTTTTCCCAAAAATAAGACAGGGTCTTACTTTTATTTGACCCCTGAAATTAGTGCCTGGCCTTATTTTCGGGGAGGTCTTATTATTTTTGAGGCGCAGGAGGCGGTGAGCGTGGTCACTTCGTGGTTGCTGCTGTGTTGCAATATTTTTTGGGGAGGGCTCTTTTTCAGGGGAGGGCTTATTTTAGCGCATGCAGTCCAAAGCCCGATTGGGCTTATTATCCAGGGAGGTCTTATTTTCGGAGTAACATGGCATTATTAATTTTTTCTTTGTAAAATACAGGTACAGATTTACTAAATCCTCCACTGTGTCTGAGAATATCAACCTGGATAAAGTTAACAGATTTTCTTAAGAAATAGAGGTGAAATATCAGCCAGGGCTGATATGTCACATTTTTCCTCTTTAGTAACAGAGACGAATAGCCCTGTTTATGTTTCTGAAACACAGAACAGATGCAAGTAGAGATGAAAATATGACCAAGATTTATGCCCGAACTCTTGCAACTTCAACGAAACTAAGTTGGCTTCAATCCTCGGCTTGAGTGAGTGAGTGAGTGAGTGAGTGAGTGAGTGAGTGAGTGAGTGAGTGAGTGAGTGTAAACTATTACCTCCAATAGACCGATCAGATCCCACAGATTAGGCCTCCTCCGAATTCCATCCGCCGGCCAATGCCGACTGGCGACTACCCGGAGGAGAGCCTTCTCTGTGGCTGCTCCGACCCTCTGGAACGAGCTCCCCGTGGAGATTCGAACCCTCACCACCCTCCAGGCCTTCCGCAAAGCCCTTAAAACCTGGCTGTTCCGACAGGCCTGGGGCTAAAGAGCTTTTGTCCCTCCCCTCGAATGGTATGGTTGTTGTGTGCTTTTAAATTGTGTATTGTTCTGTTCGTCTTTTTTATCCCTTGTCTGTACCCCCTTCCCTGACTTGGATTGTGAGCCGCCCTGTGTCCCCTTCGGGGAAAAGGGCGGCATATAAATGCAATAAATTCAATTCAATTCAATTCAACTAAAGCTAATGCCCCAAAGCAATTTCTTAAAGCAAGACATTTATTACACATTTGACATTACATGAACCAAAGGTCTGATGTGAATTGCAAATGCATTGGCAATCTACTTCCCAGGCTGTGCTTAAATGATTGCTGTTTACTAAGTATTATCGTGTTGAGATTAATTGTGCATTTTTATTATCTGCTAATTACTTTTCTCATCTTGGACTGACAGAAAAGGAAATAATTGACCTGAACCTTAGAAGTCTGCCAAAAAAAAAAGGGGGGGGGGTTTAAGATGGACTGGCATTTTCTTGACATGGGAACAAGGTCAAAATAAAACTCCTTTCTGATGGGGGGAATATGTGAATTTTAAACAATATAAGGTCAGTTTCGATACTTATTGCATTTAGCTGGGTCAAAACAATTTCTGAAAAAGTCTGACATTACTTTGATTTACTCCAGAATTTTGGTAATATTATGATATTGTTCACTTGCATCATAGATTTTAAATGCATATCAGGTATAATTTTCAGGTTAGGGTTATCACCATGTTTCATTTTACAGGTTACAAGGGAAGAAAATTAGCCCAAACCTGTCTAGTAGAAAAATGAAAAATCCTAGGAAATATTAAAAAGGCAGAATATTATGTTTCCCTGAATGGGAAATAGAGAAACATGTTTTTAGGCAGGGAACAGATTCACTCTTAATAGCCCCCACCTTTGTCAATGGCCATTATCTATCTATCTATCTATCTATCTATCTATCTATCTATCTATCTATCTATCTATCTATCTATCTATCTATCTATCTATCTATCATCTATCATCTATCATCTATCTATCTCTATCTATCATCATCTATCTATCTATCTATCTATCTATCTATCTATCTATCTATCTATCTATCTATCTATCTATCTATCTATCTATCTATCTATCTTTCTATCTATCTATCTATCTATCTATCTATCTATCTATCTATCTATCTATCTATCTATCTATCTATCTATCTATCTACCTACCTACCTACCTACCTACCTACCCACCTATCTATCTACCTACTACCTACCTACCTACCTACCTACCTACCTACCTACCTACCTACCTACCTATCTATCTATCTACCTACCTACCTATCTACCAAGGTGCTACTTGTCACTCATAAAGCCCTTCATGGTAGTGGGTCTGCGTACTTGAGAGACCGCCTCCTGCCAATTACCTCCCTGCGACCAATTAGATCACATAGATTAGGCCTCCTCCGAGTTCCATCTGCCAGTCAGTGCCGACTGGCAACTACACGGAGGAAGAGCCTTTTCAGTAGTAGCTCCGACCCTTTGGAACGATCTCCCCGTGGAGATTCGTACCCTCACCACCGTCCAGACCTTCCGCACAGCCCTTAAGACCTGGCTAGCCCGTCAGGCCTGGGGACAAAGATAACTGTCCCCACCCGAATGATGAATGAATGTTGCTTACTATTTTACTAGATAGATAGATAGATAGATAGATAGATAGATAGATAGATAGATAGATAGATAGATAGATAGATAGATAGATAGATAGATGATAGATAGATATTGTCTGTATACCCCCCCCCTCATTTTATGTAAGCCGCCCTGAGTCCCCTCAGGGAAAAGGGCGGCCTATAAGTATTAATAAATACTCAAATACTCAAATACCTACCTACCTACCTACCTACCTACCTACCTACCTACCTACCTACCTACCTACCTACCTACCTACCTACCTATCTATCTATCTATCTATCTATCTATCTATCTATCTATCTATCTATCTATCATCTATCTACTTACCTACCTACCTACCTACATACCTACCTACCTACCTACCTATACTAGCTATGGCCTCTGACAGCAACCAATCAGGATACTCTTCCTTTGCCCCAGGAAGCTCAAAGCTCAAAGAGGGTATAAAACCCGGGGACTCTCAGCATCTCTCCCCTTTTCACCCAAGAGCTCCAAGGCACATGATTCTGTCCACCATTAAACCATCTTTCCAAGCAGCCTCCATGTTTCCATTGTCTTTTCCCCCACTTGGAACTGAATCCAGATAGACATTTCCTCCAACACAACTAAACTGAAACAGCCTAACCAGCATTGCACATTTGATCTGTGATATCGAATGGAAGAATTGCAATTTGGGGTTGAGTCGCCTAACAGGTGTTGGGCGCAGCTGAATACTTTTGCAGATATAAAGAAATGTATTAAACGCTGCTAGTAATGTTCATCAGCACAGTGAATTCTCTTCTTTTCCATGATTTCAGAGCTAAGCTTTCTTGATTCTGCAGGTTAGAATAGAAGAACAGAGTTGGAAGGGAACCCCTGAGATATTAGATATGGTTATTGTGTCACCCCTAGTCCTTCTTTTCATCAGACTAGACATATTCAGTTCCAGCAAATATTTTTTATATAACCTCCAGTCCCCTAATCATCTTCGTTGCTCTTCTCTGCACTCTTTCTAGAGTCTCCACATCTTTTTTTTACAAAACTGAATGCAGTATTCCAAGTGTGGCCTTACCAAGGCCTTATAAAGGGGTATTAACACTTCACATGATCTTGATTCTCTCCCTCTGTTTATGCAGCCTAGAACTGGGTTGGCTTTTTTGGCAGCTGCTGCCCATGGCTGGCTCCTATTTAAATGGTTGTTCACTAGGACTCCAAGATCCCTCTCACAGCCACCACTAATTGTTCTGATATCTCAGCAAGTCAGGACTTACATAAATTTCCCTTTCATCTAGTTCCATTAGTTCCAGACCAATTTTCTTAGGCACCTAAGTGCTGGACAAATAATTGATAAAAGTTCATCAGAGACAGACCCAGTCTATAACTAAGGGGGGGAAAAAACTCTGACAGTGAGAATCATTATTCTGGTTGCCTCCAGGATAACAGAATAATAGAGTTGGAAGGAACCTTGGAGATCTTCTAATCTAATCCTTTCACCAAGCAAGAGACCTATACCATTTCAGACAAATGGTTGTCCACTCTCTTCTTAAAACCCCCAGTGTTGGAACACTCATAACATATGGAGACAAATCACTGATTAAACTGTTCCAATAGCTGAGCATAGTTATTTAAAATAAAACCAACCATCCCTACCATATATTCCAAAGTTGGTATTCATATTTAGTCCCAAATTTGTAATCATACTTCCCTTAGTATGTCCTTCTTCCATTCCTCTCTCCCTCCTTCCCCCTTTCCTCCCTCCTTTCTCCCTTTCCTCCTCCCTCTCTCCTTTCCTCCTTCCTTCCTTTTTCCTGCCCTCCCTCCCTCCTTCTATCATTCCTCCCTCCCTCCATCTATCCCTCCTCTCTCTCTTTCCCTCTCCCTCCCTCCTTCCTTCCCCCTTCCTTCCTCCCTTCCTCCCTCCCTCTATCCCTCCTCTCTCTCCTTCCCTCTCCCTCCCTCTTCCCGTTCCTCTTTCCTCCCTCCCTCCTTCCTTTCTTCTTTCCTTAGTCTCATCCTCCTTCCCTCTTTCCTCCACCTTCTTTCCTTCCTTCCTTCCTTCCTTCCTTCCTTCCTTCCTTTCTTCCTTCCTTTGTCCCTCCTCCCTCCCTCCCACCTTCCTTCTCCCTCCCTCCTACCTCCTTCCCTCCCTCTTTTCCTCTTTCCTTCTTTTCTTCCTTCCTTCCTTCCTTCCTTCCTTCCTTCCTTCCTTCCTTCTTTGTTTTTGTTATACAGAAGTGATGTTGCTGGCACGA
This sequence comes from Thamnophis sirtalis, assembly GCF_051295495.1. NCBI lineage: Eukaryota > Metazoa > Chordata > Lepidosauria > Squamata > Natricidae > Thamnophis > Thamnophis sirtalis. The sequence goes on along the minus strand of NW_028261390.1, from coordinate 66,211,126 downwards.
AAATATTGCAAGTCCTCTTCTGTCTAAGGCACAGCCTTGAACTGAACCAGACAGGCAAATGAGACACACTTTTGGTGGGATTATGACTAAGCCGTAATAATAATAATAGTATCTCTCATTTTTCCCAAGTCCGAGTACCTCTTTGTGCCTCCCACATAATGCAGATACATTAAAAGAACGATTGCCACATCAAAAACAATCCAACATCCTTCATGCAGCTTGCACATAAAGAAAAGATTTTAATATTGCTACGTTAATTAAGCCAAGTTTCTCATCAATTGCTCTTATCCACTTATATCCCTCTCTCGTTTCTACTAACTGCTCTTCTTCCCACTTCAGTGATGCTCTATATCAGCTTATAATTGAAACATAAATGCAAAAATTGATTTTTTTTAAAAAAAAATGGAATATGATTTTGGGAAGGAATAGATCATGCTTTAACCTAAACATTAGGAATTCAGTGTGTGTGTGTGTGTGTGTGTGTTGTATTCTTTTATGTCATACAATGTTATTGAAAGTCACATGTTTAAAAAAATTTCCTGTTTCGGTTTCAGTAGTAACTGGCTAATCACTAGGACTCTCTCTCTCTCTCTCTCTCTCTCTCTCTCTCTCTCTCTCTCTCTCTCTCTCTCTCTCTCTCTCTGTGTGTGTGTGTGTGTGTGTGTGTGTGTGTGTGTGTGTGTGTGTGTGTGTGTTTGTGTGAGCATTCAAGTCCATGCAATGTTCTTGGCAAATATTTTTTGGGGGGAAGTGGTTTGTTATTGCTTTCTTCTTAGGGTTTAGAGAAAGTGACTGGTTCAAAGTTACCCAGCTGGCATTATGCCTAGATTCTAGTCAGTCATCCTGGGGATGGATGTGTGTGTGTGTGTGTGTGTGTGTGTGTGTGTGCGCGCGCGCACTTCAAGTTTGGGAAAAAAGTGGAGGGCAGCAGCCCGAGCAAATGTCACAAAAAGCTTTATTAAGGGTTATATAAACAGAGGCTTACAAAAAGGTACAAGGGACTTATTATCACATATGGTGGACCTTCCCGGAAACGCAAAAATATTGGACAAAAATTTGGAAATGGGTGCAAGAAATTACGGGAGAACAGATAAAATACAAACCCAAAATCTTTCTACTAGGAATAATCAAAGGGAAATATATAAAGAAAATTAAGTACATATTAACACATCTGCTAACTACAGCTAGAATAGCATTTGCCCAATGCTGGAAACAAAATAATACCCCCTCGGACAAACTAGTGATAAAAAAAACCACCTTTGGATTGTGCATAGATGGACAAATTAACCCTGAAATTAAACAACTCCAGGTATGCCCAAATATGGGAGGAAGATCACTACTTCCGTTCTCTGTCCTTCGGCTGGTCACAAGAG
>NW_028261390.1:66164753-66207253 GCF_051295495.1 Thamnophis sirtalis | reverse complement strand
TATACTCCAAAAAATACGGTAAATCACACAACAATGTCAAAGGGTCCTCATTCATTTACACACACTCCACAGTGCTCTTTAATTGTCCCATGGCAGCAATGACAAGTGCTGACTCGCAAATATTCGGAAGTTCTAAAGACTGAAACATAGGAAGAATGGTTGCAGGAATTGAGTATAACTCGTCTAATGAAAAGAAGGCATAGGGATGACATCATAGCAGTCTTCCAATATTTGAAGAGCTGCCACAAAGAAGTCAAACTATTTTTCAAAGCACCAGAAGGCAAGACAAGAAACAATGGGTGGAAGCTAATCAAGGAGAGAAGCAACCTAGAATTAAGGAGAAACTTCCTAACAGGGGAGAAAAACTAATCAATAGAATGACTTGCCTTTAGAAGTTGTGGGTGCCCCATCATTGGAAGCTTATAAAATACTAGACAGCCACTTGTCTGGAATAACATAGGGTTTCCTGCTTGAGGAAGGGTTGGACTAGAAGACCTCCAAGATCCTTCCAACTCTGTTGTTGTGTTACCATTCAGAACTACAATCTCATAATTTCTTTAAAGCTTTAGATCTATATCAAATATCAAAGCTGGTTTTTTTTTATACAAGAATGCAAATTCTACCAGATAAACGAGATTGTCTTTTGGCAGCTTATCCTCCACTGAGTCTCTCTCCATCCTTTGCAGAAGTGCTGAAGCCCAACGTAATTTCTGAAGGCAGCAAAAGCACAGCTGACATTTGATGAGACAGTGTGGGATCCGTGCTGGTAAGTGTCAATAGCTTGCATGCTGAAAATTAAAGTCACCTTGAGATTTGACAGTCTTACCCAGTGGAAGCAGAGAAGACAACCCTGATGCTTTTAAAACAATCGGTTGATGGAGAAGAAGGAGGGGACCTTTGGTGAAGAGTCAAATGGAACCAAGGAGAATCATGGAATGCTCTCTAAGATCACATGCGAGGTGGCTTGATGGAGCTCAGGTTCAACTCACACAGCTTATGCAATGTAGCCCATTATCTGGAAGATGTTTTGTCTCCGAGAAGGATCATACTCAGAGGTGGGATTCAGCCGGTTTGGACTGCTTTGCCCAAAATGCTAGTGGGAATCGCAGGTGAGCCTGCCCACTCCCCCTGACTCTGTGCCATCCTATTTAGACACATTCTCAAGCTGCGCGCAGGTGTGCAGGCTGCACATGTGACCAAAGCGAATGCGCAGAAGGGCATGCGCATGCGCTCACACTTGAGAGACCGCCTCCTGCCAATTACCTTCCTTCGACCTATTAGATCGCACAGATTAGGCCTCCTCCGAGTTCCATCTGCCAGTCAGTGCCGACTGGCGACTATGCGGAGGAGAACCTTTTCAGTAGTAGCTCCGACCCTTTGGAACAATCTCCCCATGGAGATTCGCACCCTCACCACCGTCCAGACCTTCCGCACAGCCCTTAAGATCTGGCTATCCCGTCAGGCCTGGGGATAAAGATTCTAATCCGCCCCACCCGAATGTTGAATGAAAGTTGTGTTTTATTGTTTATTTTTTTTATTCACGTACTGTCTTATGTTTTGTCTTGCACACCCCCTCCCATGAATTGTAAGCCGCCCTGAGTCCCCTCAGGGAAAAGGGCGGCCTATAAATAATAAATAAAATCTAAAATCTAAAAAAATCTAAATTTGTGAACCACTAGGGAAAGTAACCGAACGCCTGTTACAATGTAATCAAAGTTAACCAGAGAGGCAGTTTCTGTAAGCAGGGCAATAAAGATGAGGCTAGAAACAACACCAGAATGTTTCCTTCCTGCCTTCCTTACAGGATTAGCCCTGGAAAGTGGGAAAAAACAAAAGGAGATTTCTTCCAACAACCGGTTCTCCCAACTGCTTAGAAAGCTGACAACTGGTTCTCCCGAATAGGTGCGAACTGGCTGAATCCCACCACTGCTTTGAAAGCTTGGGCAGTTGCTAAAAAAATTGTTGTAAGTTGAGGACTAGGTAGGTAGGTAGGTAGGTAGGTAGGCAGGCAGGCAGGCAGGCAGGCAGGCAGGCAGGCAGGCAGGCAGGCAGGCAGGCAGGCAGGCAGGTAGCAGGGGTGGGTTCCAGATTCTTTTACTTCTGGTTCATTCAGAGATGCGCTTCATGCGCACGAGCAGTTGATTTGCAGTATGTGCACATGTGCAGTAGGTAACAAATTGCTTCTGCACATGTGCAGAAGCAAAAAAACAAGATGGCGGCTTCTACGGTGCCGCCGATAGAACCGATTTGGATATGTGGGCGGCCGAGTTACTACCTATTCGGCCCGATCGGTCCAAACTGGTAGGAATCCATCTCTGGTAGGTAGGTAGATAGGTAGACATAGATGCAGATAGAGATACAGATATTGTGCTATACTTCCAGCTCTGCTTTTTAGCAAAATAAATACAGTTTGCCTAAAAAGGTTGACATTGGGGCAGGTGGCATGCAGAAACTCCTAGATTAAGGAAAAGTGAAGTCTAAAAAAATGCGGAAGCTGGGGAAAAAAACAGAGCACAGACATAAATTATTATGAGTAAGAGCCAAGGTGGCACAGTGGTTAAATGCAGCACTGCAGGCTACTGCTAGATCAGCAGTTCAGCGGTTCAAATCTCACCGGCTCAGGGTTGACTCAGCCTTCCATCCTTCCGAGGTGGGTAAAATGAGGACCCAGATTGTTGGGGGCAATATGCTGACTCTCTGTAAACCGCTTAGAGAGGGCTGAAAGCCCTATGAAGCGGTATATAAGTCTACTGCTATTGCTATTATGTCTTCATTCTGTAATTGGGATGTAAAAATTGGACAGAATGGGTTTATGTCTGCATGCGTGCGAAACTGATGGAAAATAGACTTGTTTATCTCGGCTTTGATCTGAATGTGTAATTTGTGCCCCCTCCCCCTCCCCCCGCCCGTGGCACCTCACATCTTCTGAATCCCACACTCGTCCCGAAGCTGAAAAGAAAGAAACACCTCTGCGCTTAATTATTGAGTGGCATACATTCAAATGCCATTTTGTAATTTTAACTGCAAATCATCCTCCGTCTTCGGTCTGCTCTCACCGAGCCTGCTGAACACGGGCGAGGGGGGATTTTCACAACTTAATCGTCTGGCCTTCTCTGACAGCACACCAGACTTTTCACACTATTAACTAACACTGCGCTTCACTCAGCCGGTGAACTGTTGTCAAGATCACTTTAGCAAGTCTGAATAGTAGAAAACATGGAGGAAACCGAGAGTATATTTGGCAGGAGGCAGACAAATAAGAGCCACGTGGTAATTTAGAGAGAGAGAGAGAAAAGTCATTCCAAAATTAGTTTTCTTCTTCTATTTCCCCAGCAAGCATTGAATACACTTTCTTTAAAATCCACAATGCCATCACTTTTTTCACACTTACGCTAAATGTCTAGATTCTCTCTCTCTCTCCCTCCTTCCCTTCCCCGCCTCTCTCTCGTTTCAAAAGCAGCATCTTTGTTGGCAAAAAAAAAACTCCACAAAGATTCAGGGTTGGATGAATATACTTATTTGTTTCACTCAAAGTCTCATTTTTTCCCCCTCGTAAATTCATTGAAACTCATTTTCAAATGTCTTCTTATATGCATTTTCATCCTGGTTTTGGATGTACTATGCATTTCATTTTATTAGCAATAGCAATAGCAGTAGACTTATATACCGCTTCATAGGGCTTTCAGCCCTCTCTAAGCGGTTTACAGAGAGTCAGCATATTGCCCCCAACAATCCGGGTCCTCATTTTACCCACCTCGGAAGGATGGAAGGCTGAGTCAACCCTGAGCCGGTGAGATTTGAACCGCTGAACTGCTGATCTAGCAGTAGCCTGCAGTGCTGCATTTAACCACTGCGCCACCTCGGCTCTATTAGGGGGGGGGGAGTACTCTTCATAATAAACTGGCTCAGTAGCTAAGACACTGAGTTTGTCAATCAGAAAAGTCGGCAGTTTGGCGGTTTGAATCTTTAGCGCCGCATAACTGGGTGAGCACCCATTACTTGTCCCAGCTTCTGCCAACCTAGCAGTTCAAAAGCATGTAAAAATGCAAGTAGAACCACCTTTGGTGGGAAGATAACAGCATTCCATGCGCCTTTGGCATTGAGTCATGCCGGCCACATGACCACGGAGACGTCTTTGGACCACGCTGGCTCTTCAGCTTTGAAACATAGATGAGCACCGCCCCCTAGGGTCGGGAACAACTAACACATATGTGCGAGGGGAACCTTTACCTTAATGTATTCTCGCCATATCTTCATTTCTGTGTGTGTACTTTTTAAACCACTATGCACATTTGCTAAGACAGAATATCAACTCATGACTTACCTCTTCAGGTGTTGGAAATGTCCATCGAATAACATTTCATTAAGCTGAAAAATTAACCATTTATTTTCTTATTTTCTATTCAACTCACCCAACTTCTCATTATGTGTATCTGTGCTGTTCAGTGCATTTCTGAGTCTTTAGTGCCATGGTTTTTATCACCATTATTTTTTTTAGTCTCACTTTCCTTGGTTTTATTTTACCCACACTGCTTTTTAATTTTATCAGCTATGGCCTTTCACACAATTTCTTTTGGCAATTATGCTGTTAACAATAGAACTAATTTACAAAATCATATGTGTTCTCCTATTATAAAATCAAACAGTGCAGAGGTGGTATTTAGCAGGTTCTGACCAGTTTTGGAGAACCGGTAGCGGAAATTTTGGGTGGCTCGGAGAACCAGTAAATTCCACCTCTGGCTGGCCTCGCCCCCATCAATTCTCTGCCTCCTGAGTCCCAGATGATCAGGAGGAAATGGAGATTTTACAGTATCCTTCCTCTGCCACGCCCACCAAGCCACGCCCACCAAGCCATGCCATGACCACCAAGTCTGCCCACAGAACTGACTATTCTATTCTATTCTATTCGCTAAATAATAATAATTTGAAATACATTAAAACAAACTGTTCTAACAAAAAGAAGAATTAACATTTCACAGATACAACATAAGTTTAATTGTTCTCCAGTTCCAAAAGGCACCAGGAATTCCTGAGGCTACTTTGAACTACAATGATCTTCAGGTTTGGGTTGTCATTTGGCTCCTTCCAAATGCAACATTCACAAGTAGAAAGGCATGAAACAGTAAAACGTTTAGGACCTTAACCTCAGTAATGGATTGACAATTATTAATCAATTAACCAGTGGTGGGATTAGCAATAGCAATAGCAGTTAGACTTATATACCGCTTCATAGGGCTTTCAGCCCTCTCTAAGTGGTTTACAGAGTCAGCATATTGCCCCCAACAATCCGGGTCCTCATTTTACCCACCTCGGAAGGATGGAAGGCTGAGTCAACCTTGAGTTTTGGAGAACCGGTAGCGGAGTCAACCTTGAGTCAACCTTGAGCCGGTGAGATTTGAACAGCCGAACTGCAGAACTGCAGTAAGCTGAAGTAGCCTGCAGTGCTGCATTTAACCACTGCGCCACCTCGGCTCCTCGGATTCAGCCAGTTTGGACCTATCCGGGACAACCGGTTGTTAAGTTTCTAAGCAGTTCAGAGAACCGGTTGTTGGAAGAAATCTCCTTTTGTTTTTCCCCACTTTACAGGGCTAATCCTGTAAGGAAGGCAGGAAGGAAACATTCCGGTGTTGTTTCTAGCCTAATCTTTATTGCCCTGCCTCTCTGGTTAACCTTTATTACATTATAGCAGCTAAGGCAAAGCGCCCATCGACATGAGTGACATTGAGTTTGCCATGCCCACCCAGTCACATGCTCACCGAGCCATGCCTACCCAGCTGATCATTAGGGCAGAGAACCAGTTGTTAAATAATTTGAATCCTACCACAGCAATTAACGAATAGTTACATTTGCTCACCATATTGTGATATAGGCTTGAAAATTATCTCTATCATGCAAATGTATGCAATTAATTTGCTTAGATAAGCATTGCATATATTTCTTGTCTAAGCAAATTAATTACGCACACATGCATAAACACACACACACCACACACAGAGTGACTTACACTTTTATTATATACATGAATTTTTTTTAAAAAAATAGAAAAGTTTATTTTGAGAAATTGCTTTGCTTACAAACATGATGGCAAAAATTGTTTCAAATTTATATGAGGTTTTTCTTTAACTTAATTGGATAACTTATTCTAAGAAAGAGGAGCTAAGATGCTGAGCTTGTCAATCAAAAAGGTCGGCAGTTCGGTGGTTCGAATCCCTAGTGCCGCGTAACAGAGTGAGCTCCCGTTACTTGTCCCAGCTTCTGCCAACCTAGCAGTTCGAAAGCAGGTAAAAATGCAATTAGAAAAATAGGAACCAACTTTGGTGGGAAAGTAACAGCATTCCGTGCGCCTTCGACCTTTAGTCATGCCGGCCACATGACCACGGAGATGTATTCAGCTCTTTGGCTTTGAAACAGAGATGAGCACTACCCCCTAGAGTCGGGAACGACTAGCACATATGTGCCAGGGGAACCTTTATCTATGCTAAGAAGGAAAGAAATGGACTGATCTATTTTTTTTTAAAAAAAGAAGTTTTCTCAAACTTCTTCATCCTTACTTTTGAGTACATGACATTAATAGGATTTCATTTTACGTCTAGATAGCTGTCAAGAGAGATGGGAGAGATATCTTTCTTTTTTAAAAAAATTTGTATTTCTAAAAGATAAAACCGTCATGCAATTTAGTGATAGTCATATAATAGCACAATCTCCAACTAGGAAAAAAAAAGAAAAGAAACCTTAACTTTTATAGTTATATTTTCAGTGGGAATATGAAATTCTGGAAACTTTACTCTGGAGAAGTGTAAATTTCAAGGAATGACACTGAATATTAATCATGATAACAACCCTTCGTAAAAAAAATCTGTGCTGTTTGGGAAGGATGATATATTAATGCAATGGATTTTTTTTTTAAAAAAATCAAGTATTTTAATATTTTGACATGGTAGAATACACACACTCACACACACATTGTGTAAGACAATGGTGGGTTTCATATTTTGTTACCACTGGTTCTCCTCATGCACTCCTGCTCACTTCGTGCATGCCCCCGGGCTTCAGCGCATGCATTTTGCTTGCGCTTATGCCTTCCCCTGAAGTCTGTGTCTGTCTTGTTGGGTTGCAGAACCAAACCAGACAGTTACAGAGGTGCAGATGACAGACTCAATCATAGCAATAGCAATAGCAATAGCAGTTAGACTTATATACTGCTTCATAGGGCTTTCAGCCCTCTCTAAGCGGTTTACAGAGTCAGCATATCGCCCCCATAGTCTGGGTCCTCATTTCACCCACCTCGGAAGGATGGAAGGCTGAGTCAACCTTGAGCCGGTGAGATTTGAACCGCCGAACTGCATATAGCAGTCAGCTGAAGTGGCCTGCAGTACTGCACCCTAACCTCTGCGCCATCTCGGCTCGGTTCATTCATCCTCTGTAGAACTGAATCAGTCATTCCTTTGGGCAGTTTGAGCTTTCTGAGTTGGCGCAGAAAGAACATTCTTTGTTTTTGATGACATTTTTGATGTTAGCTGTCCATTTTAGGTCTTGAGATATGAAATGGAGCCTTCTTTGATTTTGTAAGAATTCACAGTCTCTTCTCGTGTTCTAGGGTCATTTTAATAAAGCCATCCTAGGCGTATTGCTGGAGTTAATGTCGGCTCATCGAGTAAAACTATCACACTAGCCTGTAAATTGATTCCATGGATTTTCTTCTGTTTTCTCCAACAACAGTCGGAAAAGTAAAAAAAATGAAGAAAGTCTAAACAACACCTCTCATAAAATATGAAAATATATCGATGCCTATACAGAAAATAAAGTCAACTCTCCATGGCCAACTAGCCACAGGACAACTCAACAATAAAATATAATTATTTCAAATAGTTAAAAAATATATTTTCATTTTTGCCATCCACATTTCATTTTGTCCCTCCTTTGACATCCTTACTTTAATGATTCTACTCTCCTATTTCTTCGATATTAGTATAATCCTATGGCGGTTGGCTATGGTAATTTGGTTGTGGCCAGGAGTGGGATTCAAAAATTTTAGCACGGGGTTCTCTGCCCAGTTGCTAGATGGGTGTGGTTATGGTGGGCATGGCCTAGTCAGCCTCCTGCACCATTGTGGGGGGTGTTTTTGCCATCTTGGGGCTCTAGAGGCTTTTCTCGAGTCTCCAGGAGGGTGAAAACGGCCTCCTCAGGCTCCGGAGGCCCTCTGTTTGCTGAAAACAGGCCCATTTCTGTCCTTCCCAAATTTCCAGTAGGTGCATTTTTCGTACTCCCTGAGTCTCCCTGGGTGCCCTGCATCCAAAATGGGCAGTGGGGACTCCTGGGAGGGGTGGGGTGGGGTGGTTGGGGCCAGCCAGGAATGGGATTTGGGGGGGATTCTCCAAACTGCACAGAATCTTAGCTAAAGTTTCTCCCAAATCCCTGTGAACTCTCAGCAGCCCATCCCTGGTTGTGGCAAGTTGTCATAGACCAGTGGTGGGATTCAGCCAGTTCGCACCTATTCGGGAGAACTGGTTATTAACTTTCTAAGCAGTTCAGAGAACGGCGCGCACTACCGCTCGCACGAGCAAACTGGTAGTAAAATAAATTGAAACCTACCACTGATTCTGGTGTTATTTCTAGCCTAATCTTTATTGCTCTGCTTGCACAACTGACCCTTATTACATTATAACAGCTAAGGCGAAGTGCCCATCGACATGAGTGACGTTGAGTTGACCATGCCCACCCAGTCACATGACCACTGAGCCATGCCTACCCAGCTGGTCATTAGGGCAGAGAACCAGTTGCTACATTATTAATCCCACCATTGTCAGAGACCCAACCAAAAATATATTTTTCTCACTTCTTTTGGACTGTAAAGTTTCAATTGTGCCCCTGTTTTTTTATACCTTCCTTAATTCAACGGCTTTAAAATGCTTTAAGAGAAAGGTTATAGGAAGAGAAGAGTGGGAGGGCCCAAGCAGGAAAAAGAATATTTTTTCGAATATATTAGAACCTAAAATATTCATGACGGGGAAGGTAGAGTAAAAATTCAAGAAAGAATGCTGTATAATCAGTTGCAGGAGGCTAAAGGATCATATAAATAATCAGAAAGCCAAATGAATCTAATGAATAAAGATTTGATGCCTACTAATAATACAGCCTCCTCGTTGAATGTGTCTTGAAAAAATTTGGAGTCTACTCACAGCAAGACAGATGCCAGGGAGAAAGAAAAAAAAATGAGACGGAATGAAAGTGGTACTAAGAGACAGGAATGACAGGACTGCCTAAGGGGGAAAAGATGGTGGCTTAGCTGTCACTCATTATTTTCTGGGAGATATTAATGATCTCAAGAGCGTTGATCACTTTCTAAGAGGTTCCCATGTTCTCTTTCTTCAGCTTGGAAAGAATGGTTTCCCGTGAACTACAAGCAATTCTCAACTTACTACAGTTCATTTAATGACCGTTCAAAGTTGCAAAAACACTGAGAAAAAGTGACTTATGACCGTCGAAGCATCCTGTTGTGGCCCGCCAGTGGCCTGCAAACCCGGCAGCAGATTCAGACAGTGAAGAGGTTGGGGAAGAACATGGTCCAGTCCTGGAGTCTGGGGAAGGCTCTGCATCAGAGGCATAGATTGGGCAAGGCCCATCTGACAGTTATCAGCTGCCTTCAGAGTTAGACATCAGTGAGGCAGAGGAACAGCTGGAGCCTGTTCCCAGTGTGCACATGCACAGAGTGGCCAGACAAAGGGAACAGCTAAGGAACAAGGGTCGACTTGGGAGTAAGGCCACTGGTGGACAATGAATGGCTCCTCCCATAAGGAATAAAAGAGGGTCGAAAGGGGAGTGGAGTTTGCAGGAGACCATTAGTTCATTCCTGCATTCTTGCCAAGTATTGTGGTGTCTGAAAGATATCGGCCGGGCCACTCTCCAAGCCTGATAAAGGTCAGGAATTGGGAACTATCTTGAAAGGCTGTGGGAGAGGAAAGACTTCGCTGGAGAGGAATTCATTGTCAATTAAATAAAAGGGGTTATCGGGACAAGAACTTGGCTTCGTGCTACTGGGGAAGCCTAGGTCCCATGGTCACGTGATCCAAATTCAAACCCTTGGTAAATGACTCATAGTTATTGTGGTAGCAATATCCCGGGATCATGTGATCACCCTTTGTGACTTCTGACAAGCAAAGTAGACAGGGAGTCCAGATTCATTTAACGTCCGTGGGACTAACTTAAGAACTGAAGTGATTCACTAAACGAATGTGGCAAGAAAGGAGGCACAACTCCCTTAACAAATGTTTCCCTTAGCAACAGAAACCTAGGGCTCAACTGTGGTTGTAAGTGGAGGACTACTTATACTAGGAGACTATGTTCATGTGAATTTTTCAGTTGGAGGAAGCTAGTGTAGATAGTTAGCACCCACCCCTTTCCTAGAAGAACGAAATATTTTGAGAAATATTTAAAAAGGCAGAATATTATATTTCCCTAAAGGAGAAACATATTTCTAAAGTCAGAAAGCAGCTCCTTGCCTGCCGGCAGATATTGGGTGCCCATTGAGCAGGACTGGACCAGTCTATCTACAAGACAAAAGACCTTCAGCTGAAAGGTGATGGGATTAAAACATGGCCGTCCAGGACATAATAGGATTATCTAGCAGCAGAGATCACTACATTGCACCATTTCCTAAGAATATTGCACCAGAGTCCAAATTTCAACCAAGCTTGACTCAGACAGCCCCATGAGAATTTGACGACAGCCAATAGAATACATATTATTGCACAGGAACAGGAAGCTGAAGTGCAAAGCTCAAGAAAAGGTATAAAAAAACCCATTCTCTACTCCATGTGTTCAGCTGCACCAGAGAACCATGTGCTTGGTGGTTCTGCTTCGTTCTTAAACCATATTTTCAATCAGCCTCCAACCTCCATTTTGTCTCCAGAGTCTTTCTCCCATCTTGGAACTGAACCAGATGGATATTTCTTCCAGCACTGGCAACTAGGAAAATGTTGAAGGGGAAAGTAACTTATTTTTTCACACTGACAAAAGCAGCAAGTGGCTGATTGTGTTCACAACTGCTGTTCTGATTTCTTGACCCCCATCCTGCAGATGTAGTAACAATAGTTCAGCAATATTGACTATTGCTTCTTGTTGATCTTTCCGATCTCCAGGGATCCTCCATTGCCTTTTAAGAATCTCCAACTTTCTGAGTAGTTGGAAAGTGTGTGCATTTCATCCTAGCAATTGAGCCAAAGCTTGATTTAAAATGGATGTTAGAACTTCTTAAAGCAAATTTGATTTTGTGCCATAGCTACCAATCTGCCTTCCATTGAGGACCTGTACACTGCACGAGTCAAAAAGAGGGGTTTTGAAAATATCTATGAACCCTTCACATCCTGGACATCAATTGTTTCAACTCCTACCCTCAAAATGACGCTCTAGGGCATTGCACACCAGAACAACTAGACACAAGGACAGTTTTTTCCCGAATGCCATCACTCTGCTAAACAACTAATCCCTACAACATTGTCAAACTATTTACTAAGTCTGCATTACTATTAATCTTCCCATCATTCCTATACCCCATCTCCTCCCACTTAATGACTGTATGACTGTAACTTTGTTGCTTGTATCCTTACGATTTATATTGATAGTTTCCTAGTATGATTTGATTGCTTATTTGCACCCTAGGACTATCATTAAGTGTTGTACCTTATGATTTGTGAGGAATGTATCTTTTCTTTTACGTACACTGAGAGCATATGCACCAAAGACAAATTCCTTGTCCAATCAGGCTGTGTTAATATTACTCTTCTCATCTTTCCTATTACCTATCTCCTTCTCTAATTATGACTATAACTTTGTTGCCTGTATCTTACAATTTATAGTGTTTTATTTAGTTTTCTAGTACAATTTATGTTGATTGCTTATTTAGTATCCTATGACTATCACTAAGTGTTGTATCTTCTGGTTCATGATGAATGTATTTATAATTACTATGATCAAGCTTATGTACTGAAGACAAATTCTTTTTGTGTCCAATCACACTTGGCCAATAAATAACCTATTCTATTCTATTCTATTCTATTCTATTCTATTCTATTCTATTCTATTCTATTCTATTCTATTCTATTCTATTCTATTCCATTCCATTCCACTCCACTCCACTCCACTCCACTCTACTTCATTCCATCCTGTCCTGTCCTGTCCTACCTTACCCTACCCTACCCTACCCTTTCCTATCCTATCCTATCCTATCCTATCCTATCCTATCCTATCCTATCCTATCCTATCCTATCCTATCCTATCCTATCCTATCCTATCCTATCCTATCCTATCCTAATTTATCTGTTTTTCAGTATACATTAACATGGATGCTTTCTTTCAGAATGTCCCAAAGAACGGAGAATTCTTAAGGAAGTGCCTAGGATTTCTTTCCATTTTTTATTTTGCTATTAATTTAATTTTCTTTTATTTCTATAGGAGTTGGCATTTTGGGGAGGTTCAAGTGAAAGTATATAAAAAAGGCTCGCGTTCATTTCATGTTCATATTTTAATGCATTTTGTTTAATATCGGTGTGTTCAGATGTGCATATTTTCTCCTGTAAAATATATCTACATATATTTTAAAGGATTAAGGTAAAGGTTCCTCTTGCATAAATATGCTAGTTGTTCCTGACTCTAAGGGGCAGTGGTCATCTGCATTTCAAAGCTGAAGCGCTGTCCAAAGACGTTTCCGTGGTCATGTGGCCACCATGACTAAACATCGAAGGTGCGTGGAACGCTGTTACCTTCCCACCAAAGGTAGTTCCTATTTTTTTATTTGCATTTTTTACGTGCTTTTGAACTGCTAGTTGGCAGAAGCTGGGATAAGTAATGGGAGCTCACTCCTTTACGTGGCGCTAGGGATTCGAACTACTGAACAGGCAACCTTTCTGATCAACAAGCTCTGCCACTGAGCCATCTCCTCCCTCTTTAAAAGAATAGGTATGCTTTAATGAAACTTATAAGAATTAAAATATAAGCATATGTGTGTTCCAGTTGGCATATAGTTATGGTACATACTGTAGAATAAGTTGGGTTTGAATTCATTTGGAAAGAAAATTATATTCTTCTATATTTTTGATTAAAAAATCCTCATTCTTGTCCTGTTACAAAAACTATTCAAGTAGTATACTATTTTCCCTTTTCCCCATAGGATTCATATAATTATAAACACAAAGCAAAAGTGTATTTCAAATAATGTTTAATTTCCTAGGGAGTGAAAGTTAAATTTTTATGCGGAATGTAAATGAGAATATATTTATTAGTGTAATTACTATTTCACTAAAATTAGTGATATTCATATTTACAGAAAACTGCCATAGCTGTTTCACAGTTGTACCCCATTTTTAGCAGCAAGTATTTTCACTTCATTTAACCATTTCTTCTATTGTTTGTAGGACGGTTTTGTGAATTAATGGAAGATTATTTGCATTTTCCTACAAACAACATTGTGCACAGTTAAAGATATTAAACTGGAATTCTTTAAAAAAAAATACCATGTTTTACTAATCATTCAAGGACATGTATACTATGCCCTTCATTTCATTTTCAGTGTTTTCATTGCTAGGTTTTCAAGATGGAAAGACAATTTTGGGAATCTGCTGTATTTTGATATCTGGTTTATCAAAGGTTTCTCTCTTTCAGAATTCTTGTTTTTGTAGGAGAAGAAGAGGGTGGAGTTAAGAGAGTTATTAGTTTGGAGTCATTACAATGCCACAAGTGATCCAAGCACATCCCTCCTTGAATTCCATCAACTTTTATCTGGCGCCGATTTCATTGTTTCATTTTCATTTTCAGTAGTGTGGATATGAAAGGTTATTAATAATTGTTTTGAGTGGGCAAATAGCTCAAATTTCTGCCTAATGTTAATCATTTTTGTATACTGAGCCATGCTCTTAACACATGCAGGCTCCACTTATTAATGCTCAAGTCATGGAAAGAGTCAGGTTGAAGAATCAGCACTACCAGTTAAGTTTCAGTTATGCTGATTTATGCTCATGTCCATACAGAAGAACCTAGTCAACTATTGGCCAACACTAAATTGTAACTAGATAAGGGAGATGGACGTAGAGTGTTTGTGGACATGCAATGATTCTACAGGCACAGGGTGGTTCAGTGGCTAAGACACTGAGCTTGTCGAATTGAAAGGTCGACAGTTCGGCAGTTCGAATCCCTAGCACCGCATAATGGAGTGAGCTCCGTTACTTGTCCCAGCTTCTGCCAACCTAGAAGTTCGAAAGCACATAAAAAATGCAAGTAAAAAAATAGGGACCACCTTTGGTGGGAAGGTAACAGCGTTCCGTGCGCTTTCAGCATTGAATCATGCCAGCCACGTGACCACAGAGACGTCTTCAGACAACGCTGGCTCTTCGGCTTTGAAATGGAGATGAGCACCGCCCCCTAGAGTCGGGAACGACTAGCACATATGTGTGAGGGGAACCTTTACCTTTAATGATTCTAGGCTGAGTCTCTTGAATCCAGCCTCAGATTCAATTATTTATTATTTATTTGTTTTGTCAAAGGTGTATAAGATGTTTGATTGTTTGTTGAATGTTTATTTTATTTATATGCCGCCCTTTTCCCCCGAAGGGGACTCAGGGTGGCTCACAACTCAACCAAGGGAGAGGGATGCAGACAAAAATTAAAACGACACGCAACAATACATAATTTAAAACACACAAGAGTCATACCATTCGAGAAGCGGGTAGAAGCTTTTTTAGCCTCAGGCCTGTCAGAATAGCCAGGTTTTAAGGGCTTTGAGGAAGGTCTGGAGGGTGGTGAGGATTCGAATCTCCACGGGGAGTTCGTTCCAGAGGGTCAGAGCGGCCACAGAGAAGGCTCTCCTCCGAGTAGTCGCCAGTCGACACTGGCCGGCGGATGGAATTCGGAGGAGGCCTAATCTGTGGGATCTAATCGGTGTAGAGGAGGTAATTGGCAGCAGGTGGTCTCTCAAGTACCCAGGTCCAATACCATGAAGATAATAGATATCTGTCCTTCTCGTACAGAAAGTACTTGTTCCATCCATTAATTCATTGGGCAAACTCTACTTTGGATACTGCATCTACTTCCAGGAAGCCATCCAAAAAAGAAGAATAGAAATGTTTAGGAAGTGAGAAATAAAATCTTACCAGGAAAGCTTCAAGGAAACAGATACTGTATGTTTGTCCCTGAAAAGGTACAGTTAAGTTGGGGGGATGATAGCATACATCAATATTTAAAGGGCAGTGTCATGCAGACACATGTTATGATTTGTTTTTCATAAATGCCAAGCATAGGTTATGAAATAATAATAAAGTTACAAGAGAGAAGAAAGATACAAAGAGCATTTTAATGGCAGGGGAAGTCCATTGGAACCAATAATCCTGAAAAATTGTGGATTTACTCCAGTGGTGAGATTCAAATAATGTAACAACTGGTTCTCTGCCCTAATAACCAGCTGGGTAGGCATGGCTCGGTGGTCATGTGACCATGTGGGCCAGTGGTGGGTTTCAAAAATTGTTCGAACCTACTCTGTGGGTGTGGCCTCCTTTGTGGGAGTGGCTTGCCACCCATGTGATCTGATGGGAGTGGCTTGCCGCCCATGTGACTGGATATGAAGATGCCGATGACAAAACCGTGCTGACAAAACCACGGCGAGAAAGCCGCAACGTTGAAATCGCGCCAACAGCGCACTGACAAAACCACGCCCACAAAAGCGCGATTAGGGTTAAGGTAAGAGTTAGGGTTAGGGTTAGGTTCAGGGTTAGGTTTAGGGTTAGATTTAAGTTTAGGGTTATTACGTTGTTTTTGCATTGTTTGTTGACAGTGCGTTTTTGTCAACTCGCTGTTGTCTGCACGCTGTTGTGGGCGCGAGTTCTACATTGCGGCTTTCTCGCCGTGGTTTTGTCAGTGCGGTTTTGTCGTGTGTGCATTTGTTGGTGAACCCTTTATTCTGAGAATCGTTCTGAAATGTCTTTGTGACTTTAAAATGAGTCCCAGCAGAAGACTGCTTTAATGCCTTATCTGATCGTATTATTTGTTGCATTTGGCTCCACCAACCTGAGTAGTATCTTCCCCCTTCTTATCGGTAAATTCAAAATGCTCCCGAAGCTAATGGGAGCTTATCCACTGACAATGGGGCCAGAATTTTGCATTAATACATTTTTATCGAAGAGAGATATCTCCAAATCAGGCATTAGCCATTGTCAATATTACATATAGAACCATTTTGTGTATATTAGCCGGGTAATTGGATGAGCAAAAAATAGCATCTTGTCCAATGGGCCTTGAAAAGAATTGCGTGTGCACTCTGCTAAAAGCACCCTATCATAACTAATGTATGCTCAAATATGTGTTTTAAGATTTGATGAGGAGGCGTGCAGGCACAGACTAAAGTTATCATGGAAACATTATTTCCCCAAGTATTTGCACCTAGGGCCACAATGAGGAACCTTTCCTAATTAAGGTCCACTATGCATATAATCTGCAAAATACATTTGTGAGTAAAAGCTTTCTGAATTGGATATTGTTTCAGTCGGTATAAAGAAATGATGCAATGATGCAGTGCTCAGTGAGACGGCAATTAAACTGACAAGGGAGAAGGGAGAAGAGAGCAAACCTTGAGAGATTTTCAGTCGAAAACTATGAGGGGATGGAAATGAAATCCTATGAACACCAAATCAAACATTCTGGTACTTTCACAGCTAGCTCTTTGTCGTGAGAGGTAGTACCTATGAAATAGAACATAGTGGCCTCCTATTGTAGAAGTTTGTCAAAATTCCCAGTAAGCAGTAACAAATGTTTCTGCTGTGGACCGTCAGCAGCCAGCAGAGCTGGTAGCAGAGTCGGACAGTGAGGAGGTTGGTGAGGAACATGGGTCAGTCCTGAGGGCTGAGGAAAGCTCAGATAAGGGCTCTGCATCAGAGGGGGAGAGGGAGATAGACATCAGCGAGGCAGATGAACATCTGGAGCCTGTTCCCAGTGTGCCCATGTGCAGAGCTGCCAGAAGATAAGAACAACTAAGAAAAAACGGTCGACTTGGGAGTAAAGCCACACCTTGTAGGTGATTGGCCCCTCCCAGAGGAAACCAGAGGAACAAATGGGGAGTGGGCTTTTGCAGGAAACAATTCATTCCTTTGGTCTGGAAAGTTCTGTTGGTGATCATAAGAGACTCTTTTCTAAGTTTTGCTCTGCTCTGTGTTTTGGAAACTGGCAGCGCATAGAACGAGATAAGGTCCGTATGGATATATAGTCCTCTGAAAGTCTGTGTGCTAAGCCTCTCTTTCTCTGTGTGTCTCTCCTTCCCAAACAAGTCTACCCATTTACACTGGCAGATTCTGCTGCTCCAAATCCTCATATTTCTCTTGGACAACCACGTTCTTTATCTAAGCAGTGTTAGCCGTGTAATACATGGAAACAATGGCATTCAATGTATGTTCTTTGATAGGCCGGGCTAGCAGATGTGATGAAACACAGCTGAGAAAGAGGTAATGAAAGAAAGCAATGACATTATAGAAGATTAAGTTTATGAATATTTCAAACAAGTTTCTATTGCGTCTTGCAGAGTAGCTATTTTCAATGTGAAAATAACCAGTGGAGAATATTCAGTCATTATCCTCATCCAGAGTTAGGAGTTTCATTAATTTTCAAGAAGGTTCCATTTTCTTAAACATTGCAGATAAGGGACTAAGGTCAAAGAAGGATCAGATTCATGTATCACAGATAGTTATATAAAATAATGACTTTGGACTGTATTTCCAACGGTATCATCTACTGAAAATAACTGGATGAGATTAAAGTTTCTCAGCTGCCTGCCAATAAATCAGCCTAAAGAATGAACCTGAAATCACTTTCTTTAAACTAAACCTTACCTTACATTTCCCTTGTTATGCAAACAAGTTAATTCCACAGGTATATTTAAATATTTGTACTGGGAGAAGAACCAAAATATGCATATCCATTACTAGTACATACACCAATGATCAAGGTCTCTGCGCTATTTTAGATGAAGGGAAACTATGATAGCAATCCTCCCATTTCATTTAGGTCATGTGAGGGACTCAAAGGGACAACAAGGAGAACAGTTCCTGCTGATATTAAGGTCCTTTGATCCAATCACTGACTTTTAGAAGTGAAGGAAAGGTGATTTGGGGGAGAAGGCACTAATAGATAGATAGATAAATAGATAGATAGGTAAGTAGATAGATAGATAGATAGATAGATAGATAGATAGATAGATAGATAGATAGATAGATAGATAGATAGAAGATAAACAGATAGATAGATATGATGATGATGATGATGATGATGATGATGATGATGATGATGATGATGGTGGTGATAAAAAGAGAGATGATAGATGATGATGATGATAGATAGATAGATAGATAGATAGATAGATAGATAGATAGATAGAAGATAAACAGATAGATATAATGATGGTGATGATGATGATGATGATGATGATGATGATGATAGAAAGAGAGATGATAGATGATGATAGATAGATAGAAGATAGATAGATAGATAGATAGATAGATAGATAGATAGATAGATAGATAGATAGATAGATAGATAGATAGATAGATATAGATAGGTAGATGGATGGATGGATGGATGGATCGATCGATAGATATGATGATGATGATGATGATGATGATGATGATGATGATAGAGAGATGAGAAATGATAGATAGATAGATAGATAGATAGATAGATAGATAGATGATAGATAGATATAAGATAAACAGATAGATAGATATAACTATGATACTGATAGAAAGAGAGATGATAGATGATAGATGATAGATAGATAGATAGATAGATAGATAGATAGATAGATAGATAGATAGATGGATGGATGGATGGATGGATGGATGGATGGATGGATGGATGGATGGATGGATGGATGGATGGATGGATATATAATATCAATCGTAAGGATACAAGCAACAAAGTTACAGTCCTGCAGTCATAAGTGGGAAGAGATGGGGGATAGGAACCATGACAAGACTAATAGTAATAGTAATGCAGCCTTAGTGAATGGCTTGACAGTGTTGAGGGAATTTTTGTTTAGCAGAGTGATGGCGTTTGGGGAAAAAACTGTTCTTGTGTCTAGTTGTCTTGGTGTGCAATGCTCTATAGCATCGTTTTGAGGGTAGAAGTTGAAACAATTTATGTCCAGGACACAAGGGGTCTGTAAATATTTTCACAACCCTCTTTCATGCAGTAGCATTTTACTAGTAGTAGAATAGTAATAGTAGTAGTAGTAGTAGTAGTAGTAGTAGTAGTAGTAGAAGAAGAAGAAGAAGAAGAAGAAGAAGAAGAAGAAGAAGAAGAAGAAGAAGAAGAAGAAGAAGAAGAAGAAGAAGAGCATTCTATTCTATTCTAATATTAAAAAGAGAGAGAGCTTGACTTTGTGTTTAAGGTAGCAGCTAAAAAACAGGAGATATTGAATTTTAATCCTGCATTAGGTATGAAGCTGGCCGTGTGACTTTTGGGCCAACCAATCTCTTTCAGCCCTAGGAAGAAAATGATCATATTAAACTACTTTTAAAAAATTGACAGTCTTCCCCCATCTTTTAATTTTATTTCTTATTTGTATTTTATTCCTGTTTTGGCTCTTTTTTGAGATATTAGGGTTTTTTTTTAATATTGTTCTAGGGTTTTTATGTTTCAATTGGATACTGCCCAGAGTCTCTCTTTGAGTGGGATGGGTGTCATATAAATTTGACAAATAAATAAAACAAATGAACTTAAAGGCCATAGAATCATAGGGCTGGAAGGGACCTTGGAGGTCTTCTAATCCAACCCCCTGCTCAAGCAGGAGACCCTATACCACTCCAGGCAAATTGTTGTCTAATCTCTTCTTAAGAATGTCCAGGGATGGAGCACCCACAACTTCTGGAGGCAAGTTGTTCCACTGATTAATTGTCAAGACATTTCTCCTTAATTGTAGTTTGGATATTTCTTTAACGAGCTTCCACCCATTTCTTCTTCCACTCTGTCTCTGTCCAGAGTCCTGGAAAAATCAGGTAGCTCTCGAACTTATAAACAGTTCATTTAGCGATGGTTCAAAGTTATTACAGCACTGAAAATTGATCATTTTTCACACTTATCACCATTGCAGCACGCCTTTGGTGACATGATCAAAATTTGGATGCTTGGTAATTGGTTCATTTTTATGACGGTTGCAGTGTCCCAGACTCCTGTGATCAGCTTTGGCAACCTTCTGACAAGCAAAGTCAGTGGGGCAGCCAGATTAACAACCATGTTAGTAACCATATTTTTGTTGTTGTTGGTTGCGAAGTGGTTTCCGACCCATTGCAACCCCATGGACAATGTTCCTCCAGGCCCTCCTGTCCTCCACCATCCTCTGGAGTCCAATTAAGCTCACGCCTGCTGCTTCGGTGACTCCATCCAGCCACCTCATTCTCTGTCGTCCCCTTCTTCTTTTGCCCTCCATCTTTCGCAGCATTAGGCTCTTCTCCAGGGAGTCCTTCCTTCTCATTAGGTGGCCAAAGTACTTGAGTTTCCTCCACGTTAGTAGCCAGATTAACAGCTTACATGTTCTTTCCACCTCTGTTATTATGTGAAGCAAAACAATGCAATAATTCACTTAACAACTGTGTCAGGAAAGATCGCACAATGGGGCAAAACTCACTTGACAAGTGTTTCACTTAGCAACATAAAGTTTGGGCCCAAATGTGGTCGTAAGTCAAGGATCACCTGTACATGTCAACAGACACCATGTCAACATATGCCGAGTTCCCACTTTGAAAAAGTAAGACAACAATGTCCACAGTCAGAAATCCCAAACTTTTCTTGACTTCAGTGCTCAAAGTGTTATTTGATTAGCAAATATCTAATATTGCTTTGTCCAATATTACTTTCTTATTAGTTACTCCTGGGTGCATCTTGTGAGCTATCTGATTACTGGCACATTTCTACTGGCATCAATCACACCTACTAAACCTTTCAATTACACAGGAAATTATACGGAACTACACTATTTACACTCACATTTTTATTGGCAATATAACTATTTATCTTTTTATAAGCATGTAAAGCCATCTGGAAGGATATGATGGATGTTTTCGACTAAGCACTGTTTTTCTCTTCAAAGAAAAGTCTACGAAAACAACCATTGCCTCAAAATTTCACGCTCTCTTTTTTCCTCCATTTGCTGGAATAAACAGCGATGATAGGAGCGCATGTGTTCAGATAAAGGTACTTTATATATATATATATATATATATATATATATATATATATATATATATATATAGAAAGAGAAACACTTGGCTTTGAAATTTGAAATTTGAAAGCACGTGATTCCCTATTATATTTGGCCCCAGATATATCATTCAAAGAAGTAAACATGTTGTTGTGCTTGCAACAGGATCCTAATAAGCAAATTCTGAGAAAGTACTTTCTTCTGTCAATAAAAGTAGGACCACTTACATTTATTCAAATTATTCCTTCCTGTTTTATTCCTTTAATATGTATTCCTATCGTTGTTTCTGACTCTCTTGCCATTGCCCAATCAATTTAAGTTATAACTGCAGGGACCTAGAAAGGAGAGTTGACATGATACTTCTGACCAAGCATTGTGGAGGCTTGCATGCTCCGTCCACCTCTGTTATTTTGTGAAACAAAACAGGAGCAGATTGGTAGGTAGGTGGCAGATTAGTAATCTCTATCTATCAATTGAATGATCGATTGGTAGATCAATACATAAATAAGATAGACAGACAGATGGACAGATGGATGGATGGATGTGTAGATGGATGTGTAGATGCATAGATGGATGGATGGATTGGATTGGATGGATAGGGATGGAGGAAGAGAGAGATGGGTGGGTGGATGGATGTGTGGGTAGGTAGGTAGGTAGGTAGGTAGGTAGGTAGGTAGGTAGGTAGGTAGAGATAGATAGATAGATAGATAGATAGATAGATAGATAGATAGATAGATAGATAGTTGATAGATCAATAGATTGATGCATGTGGATAGATGGATATATAGATGCATGGGTGGGTGGGTGGGTGGGTGGGTGGATGGATGGATGGATAGATAGATAGATAGATAGATAGATAGATGATTGATAGATAGATCAATAGATTGATGGATAGATGGATGTAAAGATGGATGCATGAATGGATTGATGGATGGATGGATGGATGGATGGATGGATGGATGGATGGGTAGGTAGGTAGGTAGGTAGATAGATGGATGATTGATAAATCAATAAATATGTGGATAGATGTGTGTGTGTGTGTGTGTGTGTGTGTGTGTGTGTGTGTGTGTGAGAGAGAGAGAGAGAGAGAGAGAGAGAGAGAGAGAGAGAGAGAGAGAGAGAGAGAGAGAGAGAGAGAGAGAGAGAGAGAGAGAGAGAATTATTGATTATAGTAGTAGAAACAGTGGATATTCATCCAGTCACAGCCTTAACATCTCCATAGATGTTTTTGGGGCTGCCACAAAGAAGTGCAGATTTCTCCAAAATACCTGAAGGCAGGACAAGAAGCAATGGGTGGAAACTAATCAAGGAGAGAAGCAACGTAGAACTAAGGAGAAATTTCCTGACGCTTAGAACAATCAATCAGTGTCTTGTTTCAGAAGTTGGGGTGCTCCATCCCTGAAGATTAAAAAGAAGAGAGTTGGACAGCCATTTGTCTGAAATTGCATGGAATGAGAAACAAGAGGAATTTTATGGGAAATTACACAACAAAATAAACAAATTAGAATATGAAAACATTTGCTTAATTGGGGATTATAATGCAATAATGGATTAAAAAATGGACTATGAAAGCAAACAGAAAAATAAAACAAAAAAAAAAATGTTACCCAAATCCTTTTTTGAGATGGCAATGGAATATAAACTACATTATATTTGGAGAGAAAGGCACAAAACAAGAAAGCAATATACCTTAGAGCCGAGGTGGCGCAGTGGTTAAATGCAGCACTGCAGGCTACTTCAGCTGATTGCAGTTCTGCAGTTCGGCTGTTCAAATCTCAACGGCTCAGGGTTGACTCAGCCTTCCATCCTTCCAAGGTGGGTAAAATGAGGACCCGGATTGTGGTTGGGGGCAATATGCTGACTCTGTAAACCGCTTAGAGAGGGCTGAAAGCCCTATGAAGCGGTATATAAGTCTAACTGCTATTGCTATTGTTATTGCTATTTATTTGAACCCCATCAGTCCCTATCAAGAATTGACATGGCTTGGATCTCACCTGGTCTATGTAATCGATTAGACAAAACTGAAATAGAAGCAAATGAGTGGGCAGATCATAATCCAATAAAATTAAGATGGAAAGGTCAAAGAAGAAGATGGATGGAGTCTCAAGCCCCCTTGAGCAGGAGGTTGGACTTTAAGATCTCCAAGGCCCCATCCAACTCTGTTATTTTATTATTCTGATTCATTTTCCCCAATAAAGGACACCATGAGAGTTATACTATAAAACTCTAACCCATTGAAATTGCACGTTGGGCCTATCCATGTTGTTTTCTTGACAACGCTACAATGGGACTTTGCTTCCGCTTTCTTCTTTTGGAATGTACAAAGCCCTTGTTTACCTGATTCAAAATGTTCTGAAATACTTTGCAAATGGTCTTAACAAATGGAGAATGCGAGCCTTTGTTGAGTCAAGGAACTGAATTGCCAGAATCTCGGGAGAACAGTTTGACCTATCTTTCATTTTTTTCTTTTCTTTTCTCCTTCTCTTCCATCCTAGCGCTCTCTTTCCTGGTAACGGATTGTCTGCGCAGAAGAGGCCTTTCTAAAATTAACCAAGTGGGCTCTGAAGTGGAAGGTAGAAAATCTGAAAGAGTTCCCAGTCTTTTCATTGGGCCTAGGAAGCAAGGATAATAGAATTCACTGTCTCTGAACACCAGCTGTGACCACATCCAAGAAACGTTCCACGGCCGGCCTTTAAAAAAAAAGTTTTCTTTGATATTTTCTTCTGATTGAACATCGTGATAAAGGGCAAATGATATTTTTCACACTCTTCATCAACTCATTTGCAATGTTAAGTTGGATTTTGCACTTGAGCTTCCTGTTCCTGTACAAGGACATGTGTTCTATTGGCTGTTGTCAGATTCCCATGGGGCCATGTAGTGGTTTTTTTAGGGGTCATAACTGGCTCTATAGGCAAAGTACAAATCCTAGGTGTTTGTCTGAGCTGAGTTTGGTTGAAGTTTGGACTGCTCTGAAACGGTGATGCAGTGAAGGGTCTTGTGTTCTGAAAGGATGTTGGGCAATTCCTATTGTGGCTTAATGCTTTCGTCCTGCTTTGGCTCTTGGGTGAGAGTATTTGCTTATGAACAGAGCAATCTAGATAAGTGTCTTCTTTCAATAAGCTCTTTATCTCTTTAAGTGCTGTGGGCCATTAAGGAAAGCGGGGGATGCTTTCTGCCTCTAAAAAAACAACAAGGTTTCTCTATTTTTCATTTAGGGATATATAATGTTCTGCTTTAAAAAATGTTTCCCAAAATATTTCATTCTTCTTGGAGAGAGTCGCTGACTCCCTACAATCACCTGCCTCTAGAGACCAAAGCACCAACCATAAAGTGGGCATCACAGCAGAGGGCAAGACACAGCTTTTATGCAGAGTCTTTAATTATGATGATTTGAGTGAGCAGCTGGTTTATGCGGACACTGGGATGGGTGGGTGGATTGCATTAGTACTCTTATCATTTTAAAGGATTTGATGCTCACTTTTTAATAACCTGCTGGGAACCCTTGCCGAGTTGGAGCTATATAAATGCTGTCAGTCAATCTAGTCATCAATTGTTTAATGTCTCCTACACCATGAGAGCGATGGAGGAAACCGGGCTATTATGTTACAAAGAAAGAGAAGATGGAAAGCTCTGACTTTTTGTGGCAGATTAAGCACTAATCACCCATGATGGTGAACCTAAGGCACACAGGTGGCATGCAGAGCAATTTCTGAAGGCATGCGCACCGCTGCTCTGTCAGCTCCAGCGTGCATGTGCACACTGGCCAGCTGATTTTCGGCTTTGATTTCAGCCTTGATTTTCACCCTCCGGAGACTTCCCTGAAGACTCCGGAGGGCAAAAAACAGCCCAATGCACTAACCGGAAGTTTGGGAACGGATGTTTGGTTTGCGCATTGGGCTGTTTTTCAGATTCAGATTCAGATTCAGATTTAGTTTATTTGTATGCCGCCCTTCTCTGGGAGGGACTCAGGGTGGCGAACAACTCAAAGGGGGGAAAAGGGAACATAAAACACAATACACGTGATTAAAATAAACAAGAATCACACAGCCATACAGGTCGAGAGGGGAGGGGAACTCATCAACCCCAGGCCTGCCGGCACAGCCAGGTTTGGACGGCTTTCTGGAAGGCCTGGAGAGAGGTGAGGGTCCGAATCTCCGTGGGGAGTTCGTTCCAAAGGGCCGGAGCTGCCACAGAGAAGGCCCTCCCCCGGGTGGTAGCCAGGTGGCATTGGCTGGTGGACGGAACCCGGAGGAGGCCAACCCTGTGCGATCTAATGGGTCTTTGGGAGGTAATTGGCAGCAGGCGGTCTCTCAAGTACCCAGGACTCACCCTCTGGAATCCTCTGGAGGGCAAAATAACAGCCCAATGCGCTAACCGGAAGTTGGAGAACAGACTTGCGCTTTGCACTTCAGGAGGTTTTTCACCCAACGGAGGCTTCAGGGAGAAAAAAAAATGCCCAACAGACAAGACACTACTCTAAATTTCTGCTACTGGTTCTCCAAAACTAGTCAGAACCTGCTGAATACCACCTCTGATGCTGAGGCACACAAAACACTGTTACCTTCCCATGAAGTGGTACCTATGTATCTATGCATTTGTATGCTTTCAAACTGTGAGGTGGGCAGGCAACAGGAGTTCACCAGTGGTGGGATTCAATTTTTTTTTACTACTGATTCTGTGGGCGTGGCTTGGTGGGTGTGGCAGGAGAAGGATACTGTAAAATCTCCATTCCCTCCCAACTCCAGGGAAGGATACTGTAAAATCCCCATTCTGTCCCCACTCCAGGGAAGGATACTGTAAAGCCTCCATTCCCTCCCAACTCCAGGGAAGGATACTGTAAAATCTCCATTCCCTCTCAACTCCAGGGAAAGTTACTGCAAAATCCCCAGTTCCTCCCGATCAGCTGGGACTTGGGAGGCAGATAATAGATGGGGGTGGGGCCAGCCAGAAGTGGTATTTATTGGTTCTCTGAAATATTCAATGCTCTGAAATTCTGCTACCGGTTCTCCAGAACTGGTCAGAACTTGCTGAATACCACCTCTGGAGTTCACCCATTGTATGGTCCTTGAGTCTTGAACCCAGGCTGCCAGCTGACAAGCCACTGAGCCACGGTATCCCCTTCAAGGGACAGAATTATCTTCAATTCAGGAAGATGACTCTTCGGTTGGGACTGCAGAATCCCACGACAGAGTCTGAAACTGGTTGAATCTAGTCCAGAAAGTTGTCGCTCATCTTCCAAGTCAGGCGCCAACATGCAGTCTGAATTGAGGAGAAGACAAAGATCTCATGGTAATCAAGCTTTGAGGAGCGAGCCAATAGCATTGCCAGGACAGACTAGGTATTAAGGGATATCAGTCATTGAGGCCAAGGACTTTTTAATAGGAACAAATGATAACCAGATCGGGAGTCAAAGCTACAAAGAACGTAGAAATTCCATCACAAGGATTTAAAGAGTCACAAGAATAGATGGTGAGGTAGGCTTAAGAATAGCTTGATATAATAGATGATTAGAGGACTGGAGGCTAAAACATATGATGAATGCAAAAACTGGGCATGGCCAGTCTAGTGAGGGGAAGGAGACTACTACTGGTTCTTTTGCAGGTGCACTGCACATCCATGCTTGATGTGCACTGCGCGTGCATATGCACTGCAATAAAAATTGCTCTGTGCATGCGCAGAAGCAAAAAACAAGATGGCGGCACCACAGGTGCTTCCCGGAAAACTCGTTCAGGGTTGTGGCAGCCCTGGGTCATTGCCAGTTCCAGCGACCCAAGCTGCCAAACTTCTAGCGGTTTGGCCAAACTGGTCCAAACTGGTAGGAACCCACCACTATACCAGGGGAGACATGATAGCAGTCTTCCGATATTTGAGAGACTGCCCCAGAGAAGAAGGGGTCAAGCTATTTTCCAAAGCACCCGAAGGCCAGACGAGGAATAAAGGAAACCGAACAAGGAGAGATTCATGAATTGCAATCTATTTAAATGTGACAAGGATTCTGTGGATCGATGAAATTCACTTCTTCCATCTGCAGCACAGAGCATGCAACTAATCAAATAGTTCTCCCCCCCCCACAAAAAAATGCTGTTGAAATGAACATGCTGAACTAGCTAAAAGCATGTTAACAGCAAGCTAGATACCCCTCTTCCGTGTACTGTGATGTTGCTCACAGCTTAAAAATTATTTACTTTGCTCCATTAGCCCTAAATTATTCCCTACCTATTTATTGCTAAAGCATTTCTGCTTACACCAGGCCATTCTATGAGCATGCATGTATCCTGCTAAGGAAATATGAATACTGAATTAACTTAAAGGAAGGCAGCATTTCTATTTTACAGAAGGATTGTTGGTTAAATGGCTTGCGGTTTATTGACGAGTCTACTCATTTAGACATCCCGATATAGGATGTTAATCTAAACTTGTTGTAGAGAGAAGCACATTATCTAGATACCATGTATCCATGAAAAGTAAGACCAGGTCTTATATTAATTTCCTGCTCCAAAAGAAGTTCTAGGATCATGATGGCAAACCTATAGCAAGCTGTTTTTGCCCTCCCCAGGCTCCTAGAAAGCCTCTGGAGCCTTGTGAGGGGAAATAAACTGACCTACTGGGCCCACCGGAAGTCGGAAGACGGGTTGTTTACAGCCTCCGGAGAGCCTCTGGGGTCAGGGGGGCATTTTCACCTTCCTCAGGCTCCTAGAAAGGCTCTGGAGCCTGGGGAGGGCGAAAAAAGGGCCTACCAGAAGGCCAGAAAATGGCTGTTTCTGGCCTCCGGATGCTTCAATGAGGCCTGCTAGGCCCAAAATGCAACACCGTGTGTGTGTGTGTGTGTGTGTGTGTGTGTGTGTGTGTGAGAGAGAGAGAGAGAGAGAGAGAGAGAGAGAGAGAGAGAGAGAGAGAGAGAGAGAGAGAGAGAGAGAGAGAGAGAGAGAGAGAGATGTGCATGCACAGGGGGGCGCAGGGGGTTGAATTAAGGGTGTGGGCATGTCCGCGCAGCAATAGCTTGCACTTTTGGCACTCAAGGGAAAAAAGGTTCACCATCACTGCTCTAGGGTTTATTTTCAGGTTAGATCTTATTTCGGAGAAAATACCATACTAAATGCATCCGTCTGGCTGATGATCTTAACTGGGCCTTATTTTTGGGGTAGGACTTATATTATGAGTATCCTGAAAAATCGTGCTAGGGTTTATTTTCTGGTTGGGTGTTATTTTGGGGAAAACAAAGTTTCGCTTCTTGCTAAAAAGATACAGAATTAGCTAGGAAAAAAATCCTAAAATTTACAAGTAGTCCTCAATTTACAACAGTTTGTTTACTTACAATGAAACTAAAAAAAAAGTGATTTATCACAGGTTCTTACACTTACAACTGTTGCACTTACTCATGGTCTTGGGGTCAAAATCCAGATGCTTGATAACTGGTTCATATTTATGATGGTTGCTGTGTCCCGGGTCCCTGTAGGTAACACACTTTCCTTGGAGACAATGAACACATATCTTTGCTTTAATAATTTAGAGCCGAGGTGGCGCAGTGGTTAGAGTGCAGTACTTCAGCTGACTGCTAGTTCGGCAGTTCGGCTGTTCAAATCTCACCGGCTCAGGGTTGACTCAGCCTTCCATTCTTCCGAGGTGGGTAAAATGAGGACCCGGATTGTTGGGGGCATGGCTTGGCGGGTGTGGCTTGGTGGGCGTGGCTTGGGGGGCATGGCTGGGGAACAATACTGCAAAATTCCCATTCCCTCCCCACCACACTAACCTGCTTTCCAGTTCCATTCTGTGCAAGGTAACAAAAGAAGACATAGCTGATTAACTGGGAATCCGATAGGCAGCAAATAGATGTCGGTTCTCCAAACTACTCAAAATTTCTGCTACTTGTTCATGAGAACTGGTCAGAACTGGCTGAATACCACCTCTGTCTGAGAGCGCAAAGCATTGTTAGAGACCCCACAGACCCACTTTGCAGTCTGTTTCTGTTGCTCACCTCTGGAAGGAGGTTTCGAAGTATTTCTAGCAGGACCGCCAAATTTTGTTAACAGTTTTGTTCCGTGTGCCATCCATCTGGTAAACTCACAAGATTCTTTTTTCCCCACCATGTACATATATA
Organism: Thamnophis sirtalis; assembly: GCF_051295495.1. Lineage (NCBI taxonomy): Eukaryota > Metazoa > Chordata > Lepidosauria > Squamata > Natricidae > Thamnophis > Thamnophis sirtalis. The sequence continues at coordinate 66,177,929 of NW_028261390.1, read as the reverse complement.
CATCTGAACTGTTTCTCCGTGTCATATATGTGGGTATATACATAATTTTGCATTTGTTTGTATGTTTGTTTATTCTGTCACATTTATGTAGTGTATATTGGAGGTAGTGATCCTTTGAGATTTATGTAATAAAATTTCAATTCAAAGTGACAATAAAGTTCTATTCTATTCCTATTCTATTCCTATTCTATTCCTATTCTATTCCTATTCTATTCCTTTTCTATTCCTATTCTATTCCTATTCTATTCCTATTCTATTCCTATTCTATTCCTATTCTATTCCTATTTTATTCCTATTCTATTCCTATTCTATTCCTATTCTATTCTTCTACAATGAATTCTACTCTGTTTTGTTCTCTTCTATTCTATTCTATGGAATTTTCATTCTGTTCATCTAATTCTGTTTTAGTACTTTTTTTTGTCAGCTGCCTTGAGTGCTAGAATAAACCAAAGATTAAGTAAGTAATATATACATAAAAATGAACAATTATTGACCTTACTTGCTTTTCTTTTAGCATTACACTAAGAGCATCTCCGAATAGTGCCTTGTAAGGCAGGATGTAGCCTTGTATTGATTACTAAATCAATTCCTATTGATTAAATTGTTTATACGAGACCTGTTTAAAGGCAGAGAGGAGTAATAATACTAGCGTGTGGAAATGCTCGGTCCCACGAACCGTTGTTCTCAAAAAGCACCCATCTCATTTCACAATGAATTCATACCTTACTAACCAAGGAACCTCTGAGAAGGTTTCCCACCAGGTATGGTTGCAATGGGTGCAGTGTCCTCCACATGAATGTGTGCGGTGTACACACACACATACCAGTGTGTGCATGCGCCTTACCGTCCAGTGTCGCCTCCGTGAGCCTCCACGACGCTCCAGCTGCTCGGTGGAGCATCACGCAGGCACTGTATGTGCCATGCATGTGCGCGGAAGCACTGAAGAGTTTAAAGACAGGTAAGGAGCATCGGCGGAGAGGTGGGCCCTCCAGAGCACCGTACCCGAACCGTAACTGGTGCTCCGGACAGGCTCCGGTACGCCCATACTGGGGCATACTGCCTGCAACCCACCACTGTTTCCCACCCAGGCATCATGTAAAACCCATGCCTATTTTAGCATTATTCCAATTACACTACAGTCTTGCTACAGCCCTTTTTTTTTCCCAATGTTCTCACAGCATGTATGACTCCATTTTGATTGGTTTGTTCTGGTTCATATTGACTCTGCTGCAGCCTGTTCAACCTTGCTCAGCTGTTTGCACCCTGTCGCAAATAATTTCTTTTTTAATTCCGTCAAAATGCTTTTTTGTGTTTTCTGCCTTTTAACTGGGTTGGAAGAAATGTCCATCTGGGTTCAGTTCAGAGGTGAGATTTCAAAATTTACTACCGGTTCTGTGGGTGTGGCTTGGCGGGCATTGTATGGCTTGGTGGGCGTGGCTTAGTGGGCATAGTTGGAGAAGGATACTGTAAAATCTCCATTCCCTCCCCACTCCTGGGGAAGGATACTGTAAAATCTCTGTTCCCTCCCCACTCCAGGGGAGGGATACTGTAAAATCTCCATTCCCTCCCTAGTCCAAGGGAAGGATACTGTAAAATCTTCATTCCCTCCTCACTCTATGGGAAGGATACTGTAAAATATCCATTCCCTCCCCACTTCCTCCCCACTCCAGGGGAAGGACACTGTAAAATATCCATTGCCTCCTGATCAGCTGGAATTCGGGAGGCAGAAAATTGATGGTGGCAGGGCCAGTCAGAGGTGGCATTTACCGGTCCTCCAAACTATTCAAAATTTCCACTATCGGTACTCCAGAACTGGTCAGAACCTGCTGAATACCACCTCTGGTTCCGTTCCAAGACATTGGAAACATGGAGGTTGATTGGAAAGATGGTTTATTGAGGGACAGGACCACATGGGTTTGTTGTCCTGGGTCGCTGACCACATGGAGGAGAAAAACAGAGGTATTTATACCCTCTCTTGGGCCTTGCTCTAGAGCTTCCTGTTCCTGTGCAAGAAATGTATCCTATTGGCTGTTAGATTCCCAGCTATGTAACGGTCTAGCTGAGGTTGTCTAAATTAAGGTTGGTTGAACCTTGCCGGGTGATGTAATGTAGGGGCTTGTATTCTGAAAGGGTGTTGGGCAATTCCTATTTATGGCTTAATGTCTTTGTCCTGGTTTGAATCTTGAGTGTGGGCTAATCCTATCACCCTGGAGTCTAGGTCTTTTATTTTGTCGATAAGCTGGCACCAAACTATCTGCTAGGGGCAGGGAACTGGGGCTGTGTTTCTATCTTAAACTTTCTATTTCTCTTTTAGGGGAAACATCCTGCCTTTTTAATATTTCCTAAAACATTTCATTCTTCTAAGAGGGGGGTGGGTGCTAATTTTCTACACCTAGGTATCAGTGGTGGGATTCAAATTTTTTTTACTACTAGTTCTGTGGGCGTGGCTTGGTGGGCATGGCTTGGTGGGTGTGACTTGGTGGGCGTGGCTTGGTGGGCGTGGCTTGGTGGGCATAGAATAGATGGGGTGGGGCCAGAGGTAGGTTCCTACTGGTTTGCACTGGTTCGATAGAACCGGTTCGTTAAATCTACTGAACTGGTTAGAAGAGGTTCCAAATTTTTTTGAAACCCACTACTGGGCGAGGCCAGCCAGAAGTGGTATTTACCGGTTCTCCAAACTACTCAAAATTTCCGCTACCGGTTCTCCAGAACTGGTCAGAACCTGATGAATACCACCTCTGCTATGTATCTTGAACTACATTCGTTACAATGTTTTCCCCCTCCTCTTTCCAGAAGTTATACAACATCTGGTTCTCATCCTGATATTTACAGCAATCATTCTTACATGCATTTGTTTTTCTCATCTGCAGCATTGTTCAACTCATCATTTAAGCAAGAATTAGTTTTCTCTCTCAACCCCAACTGGGTTTAATGTTCTATCAAGGTACATCATCATCCATGTGCTTGTTCTTTTTTCACCACTGATGCGTAATTTTCAAGCATTTGTTCTATTTTTCTTTTTCAGAAACAGGTACCTTGGACGTTGCTATATTTCTGTTTGGATTCATATATTTTTGTTATACTAGTCTGTTTAGCCATCCCTGCAAGTTTGGGTGGAGTCTCAGCCAAACATATGGCACTGTTTAAATTTTATTTACTTTTCAAATCTAGCATCGTTTTAATTTTATTTACTTTTCAAATCTGGCATTGTTTTAATTTTGTTTACTTTTCGACTGTCAAAATTACCTTTCATATTTTATTTTTAATATAGCCGCCCCTCTCACCAGGCACACAAGAGATCAACCCCAAGGTATAAATATCAGCAAACACAAATGTAAAAACTCCAATAATATATATCCCCAAAATCCAGATTATGACCATGGATACAACCATAAATGCAAGAAGAATGAAATGTGTTCCTTCAAAATCTCCAACAGAGTCTACATTATGAATGAAAGCAAGGCAAATGAAGGGACATTTATCATATTTTTAAAGCTGTATCTTTCATTCCCAAGACATGGAGGTCTATTTTTCCACTTATCATTTGTCTGTTTCTTTTTGCAGCATTTTATACACAGGGTTTTTTTTCTTATTGGTGCCTTTCACTGTATTCTTTCAGCAGTGACCCTAGCATAAATCTACTAATTTTTGTGGCACACTCCAGTATATTAGCAATAGCAATAGCAGTTAGACTTATCTACCGCTTCATAGGGCTTTCAGCCCTCTCTAAGCGGTTTACAGAGTCAGCATATCGCCCCCACAGTCTGGGTCCTCATTTCACCCACCTCGGAAGGATGGAAGGCTGAGTCAACCTTGAGCTGGTGAGATTAGAACCGCTGAACTGCAGATAACAGTCAGCTGAAGTGGCCTGCAGTACTGCACCCTAACCACTGCGCCACCTCGGCTCTCTTAATAATTAGATATTATTTTTCACTCTGTTCCAAGTTGCTTTCTGATAACTTCAGAAGGAAAACCACAAGAAAAAGTTGAAAGGAGCTTGTACCTCAGTTCTAATTTACATAAAAACTGGAACATGACCAATGAAGCAGAGAGAAGGATAGAAAAAGCCCAATCAGCATTCTTCAAAATGAAAAAGGTCTTCTGAAGTAACAAAATAAGCCTAAGATTGGAAATCAGGCTTGTCAGATGTTACAACTTTTCTATCCTGCTCTGCGGAGTGGAGAATTGGTCTCTGACAGAAAGCCACTTGAAGGGACTAGAAATGTGGATATAGAGTCAGCTGTTACGTATAAATTGGACTGACAAAATCAGAAATGAGGAGGTGAGAAGCCACCTGGGAAAGCCTAGAGCCGAGGTGGCACAGTGGTTAGAGTGCTGTACTGCAGCCACTTCAGCTGACTGTTATCTGCAGTTTGGCTGTTCAAATCTCACCGGCTCAAGGTTGACTCAGCCTTCCATCCTTCCGAGTTGGGTGAAATGAGGACCCAGACTGTGGGGGCGATATGCTGACTCTGTAAACCGCTTAGAGAGGGCTGAAAGCCCTATGAAGCGGTATATAAGTCTAACTGCTATTGCTATTGCTAAAGCCAAGGGGAATAATCCAAATCATAAAAAAAGCAACAGTTAGAATATTTTGGACATGTGATGTGACACCCGGGAAAAACATACCATACTACACTTAATCCTCCAAGGAAAGATTGAAGGCAAACAAAGTCCAGGAAGAAGAAGGATACCATGGCTTCAAAACCTAGGGGGCTCGTTTGGACAAAACTCAACAGCACTTTTTCATGTGGCTGTTGATTAAAATAGGATCACCAACATGATCACAAACATCCAATGATGGATATGGAAGAAGAAGAAGAAGAAGAAGAAGAAGAAGAAGAAGAAGAAGAAGAAGAAGAAGAAGAAGAAGAAGAAGAAGAAGAAGAAGGAGGAGGAGGAGGAGGAGGAGGAGGAGGAGGAGGAGGAGGAGAAGGAGAAGGAGAAGGAGAAGGAGAAGGAGAAGGAGAAGGAGAAGGAGAAGGAGAAGGAGAAGGAGAAGGAGAAGGAGAAGGAGAAGGAGAAGGAGAAGGAGAAGGAGAAGGAGAAGGAGAAGGAGAAGGAGAAGGAGAAGGAGAAGGAGAAGGAGAAGGAGAAGGAGAAGGAGAAGGAGAAGGAGAAGGAGAAGGAGAAGGAGAAGGAGAAGGAGAAGGAGAAGGAGAAGAAGAAGATGATGATGATGATGACGAGGAGGAGGAGGAGGAGGAGGAGGAGGAGGAGGAGGAGGGGAGGAGGAGGAGGAGGAGGAGGAGGAGGAGGAAGAAGAAGAAGAAGAAGAAGAAGAAGAAGAAGAAGAAGCTGCTTTCATATCATCTTACAACCATATCTATATTTTAACACAAAACGTGGCCTGAAACACACTGTAGATTTTTAGATAATCCCTGATATTTTTTTCACATTCCACAATTCATGTCCATATGCACTGAAGATGGCACCTGGCCTACTCAACTTTGGGGCCCAATTGGGAAATACCCCAAGTGTTTCAAATGAATTCCTGCGAGATACCTTATTGTGTCATTTTTTTGTGGGGTCCTGATGAAAATACATTCCTAAGGGCTTGCAATTTTACGCCTTCAATTTGTTATCCCAATACCATGACTTTTCATCTCACACAATTTTTGTGGCTTTTCATTTTACTTCACACACACACACACACACACACACACACACACACACACACTGGTTGATCTGAAATTGTGGCTGGAATGAAAAGCAACAAATAAAAGCTACAGCACCAGATATAAAAGCTTGTTTGCAGACAACATTGAAGTCATAACGTTCTACAAAAACATAACCATTAACACATTACGCATTTTTGAGTCCGTTCGAGAAAGAACCTGTTTTCTGCTTTTGATCATGTAGATAATTACCTGTGCTGGGTTTATTGCAGAGCGATTAATCACAATTGTATGATGAGATTATTTAACTGTCCACCAGCATCTTTTGGATAGGAACTAGAATTGCAGATCCGAGAGACAAATTGCCAGGAAAATATTGGCTCCCTGGAAAAGGATAACTCCATACATCATAATCCTAATGTTAGCAAATCTTTTTTTTTTCCAATTTTGGATAAAGATTAAAAGCATTGGACAAAGTGTGACATTTCTGGCATAATCATTTCCATAGAGATTTTGGATCTTACAGCAATAACAGTTTATATCCTTTACATAGGCATGTGTAGTCAGTCAAATTACTACCCATTAATCCATTTCATTATATACTGTATTGTTTGGAGTATAAGACACATGAAGATTTTGAAGAGCCAAATTAAAAAAAAAGGTTTTTGTACTCTGCAGACCTTCAAAAAAACAGCCCATTTTTCATGAAAATGGGCCTGTTTTTTGTAAAAAAAAAGAAAAAAGCATTTAATTTCTTTTCAGCAGACAAGCCCAGACAGACTGCTAGTTTACTTCTCAGAGCAGCAGACTGCTTTCTTCATAAGTTTCTGTTTCAATTCTCTGCACAGACTCAGATCTGTTTAAGCTCCCATTGGCTGAATTAGTTGCTATGCCTATTCATTGGCTGACTTTGTTCCCATGTCTCTCCCAGTCATGAATATTCTAACAGACCAGGGATTGGGACCCCTGCTCTAATACAAACAGCAATTAAAAAATGACTCAAAGATTTCAAAACAGAAATAATGCGTAATAAATTAGCAGCACCTTCTTGATACAATTTTTTTTTTTTTAAAATCAATTACAAATGCTTTTCTTTTTTATTTCTTTTTTGAGAATCAGAACGAAGAAATTTAAAAGACTTGACATTTTGGAATGAGAAGCAAAAAGGAGGCTACGCTACTTGTGGCTAGTTTGAGCCTTTGGCAATCTCTGCTAACAGAATCTTAAAAACTTCAAGGGGTAGCAATAATTTTTTCTTATATTATCAATCGGAATTTAGAAGAGCTTTCCCCCATCTGACTTGCAGCCAAGCACACGTAGGGGAAAGGTAGTCAGAGAGAATAAATTTTACAGCAATGCATCTTTCTAATAGAGCTGAGCCAGTAATATGTACAATGCTGAGGCAATGCGCCATTTCTGCTGCGGAGAACACATTTAAACAAATACCGTCCTGACTTCAGCTCTTCCCCTCTTCCTCTTTCTCTATTCACAAGAGACAGATTGTACATCTTTATGATCGATAGATCCAGGTAAATTATTCATTATAAAATTCATTGATTGGATTCACTTCAGGGTTGTGCGCGCGCACACACACACACACACATACACACAGATAACCTGGCATTGTCCATGTATTTATTTATAGAGGGAAAATGCCTGGACCAAACGTAATTTCTAATGTTGGATTTCCCACCTTATCGCAGGGAGCCCCCTTGTGGAGTACTGTGAAGTACCATAGCAACTCTCCTGCACTGTACAGTAGAAGCCATTTTAAGGCACAGCAGGTTCTATCTTAACAGAACACACACCCCAAGGTTTTAGGTGTGTCTTACCCCCACAGTATTTGTTTCCAGAGAGTAAGTCATCTGTGTACCATGTTTGGTGGCTTTACTCCCGAGTCAGCCTTTGTTCTTTAACTGTTCCCTTCTCCTGGCAGCTTTACACACGCACACATTGGAAACAGGCTCCAGCTGTTCTTCTGCCCCACTGATACTCGACTCCGAAGGCAGATGATAACTGGCATACGACCCTGACCCCCTCTCTGCCTCCGACGCAGAGCCCTCATCTGAGCCTTCCCCAGGCTCCAGGACTGGTCCATGTTCCTCCGCAACCTCCACACTGTCCGAATCTGCTGGTTGCCCACAACAATTATGATAGACAGACTAGTTCAGCTCTTGGTTTTATTAGCGCAACTATGTAGTTTTGGCAGCGATGCTGAAGTTGCTTGTCATGACTTCTATCGGCCATTTTGTTCTTCAAATGTCTCATCAAATGTATTTGTTTGTTTGTTTGTTTGTTTGTGTGTGTGTGTGTATGTATGTGTATGTATGTATGTATGTATGTATGTGTGTGTGTGTGTGTATATATATATATATATATATATATATATATATATATATATATATATATATATATATATATATATATATATATATATATATATATATATATATATATATATATAATTTATGCTGATAAATAATATATTCATTCCACAAGGTGACTGACAAGTATATGAAAACACCATATACTGAGTCCCTCTGGGAATAGGGTGGCATACAAGTTTAATAAACCATTTAATAAACCATATAAAAGAAATAAAAAGAAGAAGAATAAAATAATATCTCCCCACCCACATTCATACTAGTTATTTAATGGGCTCCATCCTGGTCTGTGTTCCCTAGGCCTGCTGACAGAACTGCATCTTTAGTGCATTCTGATAGAGTGTTAGAGTGAGGTCAATCACTCACTCAATGTGCGCACGCGTCCTACCTGTCAGCGAGGCTTCCGCAAGCCTCCACGACTCTCCAGCTGCTCAGCGGAGCATCGCACAGGCACTGCACATGCTATGTGCATAAGCATTAAAAGACAGATATGGAGCTCGGGTGGGCCCTCCAGAGCACCGTACCGGAATGGTATCCGGTGCTCCGGGCTGGCTCCGTTACGCCTGTACCGGGGCGTACCACCTGCAATCCACCACTGATCCAGGGGGATGATGTTCCAAAGGCAGGGAGCCACCACGGAGAAGGCCCTTTTTCTGGGTCCCGCCAGGTGGAACTCCCTTGGGGGATGGGACCTGCAACATTCCTTGACTTCCCGCTCTAGTGGGTTGGCTAGACATGGTCCCTGTTTAAAGATAATTGAATTCAAAATTTCCATCACTCAGTGATGTAGTTATATAGTATGAAATAGTGGTGATTTTTTTTTTTTTTACTACCAGTTCTGTAGGCATGGTTTGGTGGGCGTGGCAGAGGAAAGGTACTGCAAAATCCCCATTCCCTCCCCAGTCTGGGGCCAGCCAGAGGTGGCATTTGCCGGTTCTCCAAACTACTCAAAATTTCCACCACCGGTTCTCCAGAACCTGTCAGAACCTGCTGGATTTCACCCCTGTGTGAAGGGCTTTAAAGGTGACAGCCATCCCCTTGAATCGCACTTGGAAGCAAATTCGCAACCAATACAGTTCCTGCAGGAGGAGGTGATATATGAGCACACCGAGGTCTGCACCAAACTAAATTAATGCTTAGGCTTGATTCTACATGGTTTCTGAGCCCAATGAAGATGGACCAAGTCTACTGGCTTCACCAGGTGGGGGGAAGAAGCAATCTGAATTTTTGAACCTTTGAGATATGGGCACCCAACTTAGCACACATTCTTTCTATAGCAATAGCAATAGCAGTTAGACTTATATACCGCTTCATAGGGCTTTCAGCCCTCTCTAAGCGGTTTACAGAGTCAGCATATTGCCCCCAACAACAATCCGGGTCCTCATTTTACCCACCTCGGAAGGATGGAAGGCTGAGTCAACCCTGAGCCAGTGAGATTTGAACAGCCGAACTGCAGAACTGGAGTCAGCTGAAGTAGCCTGCAGTGCTGCATTTAACCACTGTGCCACCTCGGCTCTCTTTCTCTCTCTCTCTTTTTCAAAACAAAGAGATGAATCCATCTTGATCTTATTTAAGAAACCACAGAAACCAAAATGGAACTCAATTGATTTCCATGGGACTTTTTGCTAAAAAACTTTGCTGAGCTTAGCCTTAGTTATTTGTTTTGGCACTATTTCAAACGAACACACTCATGCACTTATGCAAACACTACAACCTTTAGGAAGCTACCCAGAGCCACGTTGTAGATACGTATCTTGTTTCAGCTTTCAGATGGTAAGCTTTTATCGATGTTCCTGGTTTAGTGTTAAGCTTATTGACCTGGGGTTTTAATATTTACAGTATTTTGTCAGAATCAATATGGTGATTTTAAGGTAAAGAAAAAAAATGTTTGAGTCAACAAAAATTACTTTCAGTTGATGCCAAAGATACTTTACACATACTTTCTCCCTTCTAACCCTCTATATGAAATTAAGAATACTAACAGAACTAGAATAGAATGGAATGGAATGAAGGATGGGATAGGATAGGATAGGATAGGATAGGATAGGATAGGATAGGATAGGATAGGATAGGATAGGATAGGATAGGATAGGATAATAGAATGGAATGGAATGGAATGGAATAGAATAGAATAGAATAGAATAGAATAGAATAGAATAGAATAGAATTCTTTATTGGCCAAGTGTGATTGGATACAAAAGGAATTTGTCTTTTTTGTATATGCTCTCAGTGTACATAAATATACATTCTATGGAATGGAATACAATAGAGATAGAATATAATATAATATTAGAATGAATATAATATAATATTAGAATGAATAGAATATAATATTAGAATGAATAGAGTAGAGTAGAGTAGAGTAGAGTAGAGTAGAGTAGAGTAGAGTAGAGTAGAATAGAATAGAATAGAATAGAATAGAATAGAATAGAATAGAATAGAATAGAATAGAATAGAATAGAATAGGAATTCTTTATTGGCCAAGTGTGATTGGACACAAAAGGAATTTGTTTTTGGTGCATATGCTCTCAGTGTACATAAAGATACATTCTATGGAATAGAATAGAATAGAGTAGCGTGTTGGAATGAATGAACAGAACAGAACAGAACAGAATAGAAGTATTGGAATGAATGAACAGAACAGAATAGAATAGAATGGAACGGAACGGAACGGAATGGAATAGAATATTGGAATGAATAGACTAGAATAGACTAGAATAGAATGCCTAGGCTCCAGGTGCAACACTCGGCTGCAGCTTCGGAGCAAACCTCCACCTTCCCCGCACAGGATTGTAAGGAGGTTCCAAAGCCATGGAGGGAGCATTTTTGGATGTGGGTTTGTGCAGGGCTCCTATCTGAAAAGACAATTTGCGGGAAAATCCCCTCCCCCTTCACCCTCCATGGGTAACATTGCCGTAAAATGTAAACTTTTAACACCCTGCTTACAGGAAAATCCCTCCCCACTCTATCATGGTTTGATTTTTGCTTGAGTGGCAGGAGAGGGAGAAAGACCTCAGCTGCGAAGCTTCCGGGCACCCAGGCAGAGTCGAGGTGGGCCAGCGTGTGCCAGAAAGACCTCCAGGCACTCGGAGAGACAGAACGTGAGGCTGTTCCTGGCTCTTGCTGGTTCGGCTGATCCGCCGGGTTGCATTTAAGGGACCGAGCCTTCATGCAGTGACCAGGGAAGGAAAGGGCTGCCTGCTGTGCTGGCCACGATCACCCCCTTCACTGGGGCTTATTTTTGGGGTAGGGCTTATATTAGACTCATCCCTCACAGAATCAGGCTAGGTCTTATTTTCAGGGTGGGTCTTATTTTCAAGGCAACACGGTAGTGGAAGAAAGTTGATCAACTAAGCACAGTTGCTGTATAGCGTCCATCCCTGGGGAAAAAAAATAAGCCCAGAGGTTTTTGCCTTTCGAAGGAGGCTCCTTCTGTAATACTTTGAAAGCTACATCAAATAGAGTTTAATTACATTTCAGGTTTTTCAACCGTCCCCATTATGCAGCCCATTTTGCATAATCTATCTATCTAATTGGATGTCAAGTGCAATCGTGAAATTTTGCAAATGAGCTTTACCTCCCCCCCCCCAAAAAAAAATTGAGATGTCCAGGAGATGCTAATTGCAATCACCTTCCAATTCGAGCAATTTCTTTCAATTCAATCGGGTTACAATACATGGCGACTCTCTCTCTCTCTCTCTCTCTCTCTCTCTCTCTCTCTCTCTCTCTCTCTCTCTCTCTCTCTCTCTCTCTCTCTCTCTCTCTCTCTCTCTCTCTCTCTCTCTCTCTTTTTCTTTCTTTCTTTCTTTCTTTTATATCCCTCTGCCCCTCTGATGTTTTTGTTGGGCATATTTGTCACCTCTCGACATGCTGAATTTGAAACACCCACATGCCGCTCTCCTGGTGTGATCTAATTAAAATAGGAACCGTAATCCACACCCATGGTCTCATTCAAGTAACATTACAGCTTTGACCCCGTGAAAAGATAGGCTTGACAATGATGCAATGGCTATAAATAGAAAGGAAATCATTTACTCTGTTCAGTGAATTTTATCTACTGTATGATTAGGAGCAGAACAGACTTTGGCATAACTAGAAAATTCTGCCAGCCAATATCCTCTCAATAGACAAATGATATTTTTTTCTATAGAAGGGGAAGCTAGGCAAAAATCACATCAGGTACCTGTACAATGAGCACAGGAGGCCCCCATCCATCCATCCATCCATCCATCCATCCATCCATCTATCTATCATTAATCCATCAATCGTATCTATCTTTATAATCTATCTATCATCTATCTATCTATCTATCTATCTATCTATCTATCTATCTATCTATCTATCTATCTATCTATCTATCTATCTATCTATCTATCATCTATACCTATCCATCCATCCATCTATCATTAATCCATCTATCTATCTATCTATCTATCTATCTATCTATCTATCTATCTATCTATCTATCTACCTATCTATCTACCTATCTATCTATCTTTCATCTATACCTATCCATCCATCCATCCATCCATCCATCCATCCATCTATCTATCATTAATCCATCTATCATGTCTGTCTGTCTCTATCTATCTATCATTTGTCTGTCTATCATATATCTCTATCCATCCCTCCATCCCTCCCTCCCTCCCTCTCCCTCCCCCTCCCTCTACCCCCTCCCTCTTCTCCCTCCCTCCCTCCCTCCCTCCCTCCCTCCCTCTCTCTCTCTCTCTTATCTATCTATCCTCCATTACATTAACATGAAAGTTAAAAGTATGACCTCTGAAGGAAATGGTAACTACAGATACATAACAAAATGGCAGAGTTTTAGTTGGTATCAACAGCAGAATTTTCTTGCGCCGTCTAAACAGCCTTGCAAGAATGTGAAATCAATGATATAACTAACACACCATAAAAGTAGGGCACGCTGTAATATTTCCACAAACAAGCTAGATTTATGAGAGTAGGTTGCAGCCAACATTGTTAATATTCTAGTAAAACAGACAAATTGTGGCAATTTGTTCTCTTGCAGACACGAAAGCAATGATGGCTGAAGAGCTGGGGAACATTGGAGATCTTGATTTAGTACAGATGGCTAAATAATGGAGCCGATGACCTCGCCTGGAAAACGGAATGGGATGCAAATTCACGACTGAATTAACTTTGAAATCTGGGTC
>NW_028261390.1:66147253-66159753 GCF_051295495.1 Thamnophis sirtalis | reverse complement strand
AATTGATGGACAGGGGAACCATACAAACTCTGGCACACATTAAAAATGAAATTCAGTTACCTGCACTCATAAGTTTACACATACGTACCACACATAAAGATAAGCTATATACATTCATAGCAGAGGTGGGTTCCTACCAGTTCGCACCTATTCGGTAGAACCGGTTCGTCAAATCTACCGAACCGGTTAGAAGAGGTTCCACCAGTGGACCCGGAAAGCAGGCCACACCTACAGAAGAGGTTCCAAAATTTTTTGAAACCCACCACTGGTCCTTGGATGTGATTATTCTACACTATCATGCTCATATTTATAAAACTCAGTGCCTCTGTGAAAGGTAAGGATGACTCCTGCGTTTGTGGTGCAATCAGAACATTGCATGTGTTGAAGTTGTTTTAACGCAAACCAAAGATGCCTTTTAAAAAACAAGTTTACATCATATTCTTATGCATGCCAGTGCTATGTGTGAGGTAATTTAAGGTGGTTCTGACAAGAAGAACTGGCTAGCCCGTCAGGCCTGGGGACAAGGATAGTTGCCCCTCCCGAATGATGAATGCATGTTGCTTATTACTTTTATTATATGTGTTTATGTCATTGTTGTATTTCCCCTCCCTGATTTTATGTGAGCCGCCCTGAGTCCCCTCAGGGAAAAGGGCGGCCTACAAATGTTAATAAACATTCAAACAAACAAACAAACATTCAAACATTCAGTGTCGTCAGCATCTTCATATCTGGTCACATGGGTGGCAAGCCACTCCCATCCGGTCACATGGGTGGCAAGCCACTCCCACAAAGGAGGCCACACCCACAGAGTAAGTTCGAACAATTTTTGAAACCCTCCACTGATACATCGGTATATATGTATACCATAGGTATATATTCCTACTGGTTCGGACCAGTTTGGCCAAGGAGATAGTAACTCGGTCAGATACACGCCGGAACCGGTTTTATCCTCAGTGGTGCCAACTTGATTTTCTGTTCTGAACAATCTTCACTGAAAAAAAAATATTTTTTTCCTATTCTAATGTTGTGTGCATGGACAGATCTTTTTAGGTACACAAGTGTGGAGTGCACAGTGTGCACACAATTTTCTTTTTGTGCTGAACCAGTAGTAATGTTGATAGGAACCGGTTGACCTCTCTCAGGTTGATGCTGGAGCCCGTGAGCAGCCCCACCATCTCGTTGGACAAGGAGAGGTTCTGCATGAGGAAGCGGTGAAGCTCCGTCTTGGGAGTTTCAGGGGGAAGCCAGGGGCTGCGTGGGTGGTGAAGTGGGTCTCCATGGCACTGGGCCCAGTGCTGCTGCCAAGAGACTCCAGGTGGCGCTGGAGAGACTCCAACTACTCCTCCGGTCTGGCATGATCCGGATCAAACAGGTTGGTGTATACCTACACCCTAACGTATAAATATTAATCAATCTATCTTGAGTACATAGTAGAAAGAGGAAGTTTGGGAGTTCATAGGGTTGATACTGTATAGAACAAATCTGTGGGTTGAATCTGGATGTTCTGCTTTGGAAATCACAAAGGCTTCCTCCCAGAGAGTAAGAAGGAAATAATATGATTGTTTCTGCCTTCTATCATCTCTACATTCCATCTGGTCATGTTAACTTTGCCATGAGAGAGAGAAAGATGTACAAGATAACAGTTATAAGTATAAACATGGACAGGAACAAAGGAAATGAGTACAAATAAATGGGGATAGTAAGACAGGGATGGTAGGCATGCTGGTACCCTTATGCACACCCTCTTTAAGGACTTCTTAGGAATGAGGTGAGGTCCATGGTAGACAGTTTAAGGTTGAAGCTGTGGGGGTTTGAGGATGTAACAACGGAGTCAGGTAGAGCATTCCAGGTGTTGACCATTCTGTTGCTGAAGTTGAATTTTCTGCAATCGTGTTTGGAGTGGTTTACGTAAGTTTGTATCTATTGTTTGAGAGGTAGGATGTTGTAGCAGACAATTTTGTGTACTGTGCTTAGATCGTACCACAGATGGTGTAGTTCCAGGTTGTCCAAGCCCAAATTTTTGAGCCTGGTGGCATAAGGGATTCTGTTGTGAGCAGAGGAGTACCCTTCTCATGAAATACTTCTGGACTAGCTCAATTGTATTAATGTCCGATATACAGTGTGGATTCCAGGGAGACGAGCTGTATTCAAGGATTGGTCTGGCAAAGGTTTTATATGCCCTAGTTTGCAGTACAGTGTTACCGGAGAAGAACCCTTTACGTGACTCATCTAGTAATCCCTTTCATCATTGATTGACCAAACTAAAGGAAATAATCTGTATTTATTTTGTAAAACTTTACAGTACTTTATCATGCTGAAGATGGTACTGAATCAAACTAATAGAAAAAAAATCACTAAATAAAGCTTATGTATGTATATCATTCAATGTTAAAAAAATAAGACAATCAGGAATAAAGGGATTGAATTTAAAAGATGAATCTACTGAAGAAGTGCCAATTAACATTTAAATGAACTTAACTAATCAATATAATCAATTATTCGGGAGTTATTCTGTTTATAACATAATTTTTCATGCCCTTTCTTTCCACTTATCATATGTACTTATTAATTTTGAACTTATCTTATTTTCTAATATTATTGCAATATGCATTTTTGCTCCCCCACTGCTAATTACTTTAGCATATTACTAGTCAACAAAACTAAATCAAATTTCAGCAAACTGAATGTAAATTAACATAAACCAAGAAATCCTGGCATTCACTTCCATTTGTGTCTATGTGGGTGTGCGCTCACCACCCACATTGGATAGAAAATCATATGAATCAATAAATATTGGGCACAATTCTCCGGAACCTATCAAATAGCTGAACGTTCTACTCATCAGTGTTCATACAATGGCTGATATTTTGCCAACACTCTTCATGGACCGGTGTCAAGTTTTATCATCCCACAATTCTTCATTGTCAAAAGAGGTGATCAACAATCAATGTTTATAAACTGAAGGTATGTTGCTCCCCTTCCTAGAATGGGACCTACTTTCACAGGGTTGCCCCAACTTACAATGACGCAGCTAGTTGTTGTAGGCTACATAGACCTAGTTAAGTGTATTATTTGACAATAATATATATGAATAATACAAACAGGCTCCTGCATGAAAATACATATTTGCAAATGTGTATGCAAACATATACATGATTATTCCTTCCTTCCTTCCTTCCTTCCTTCCTCCCTCCCTCCCTCCCTCCCTTCTTTCCTTCCTACATTATCTCTCTCTTATCTATAATATATCATCCATCCATTATCTATCCTTCTATCTCTGTCAGTCTGTCTCTCATTCTGTCTCTCAGTCTGTCTGTCTGTCTGCCTGCCTGCCTGCCTGCCTACCTGTCTGTCAGTCATCTATCTGACATATCTATCTATCTATCATCTATCTATCTATCTATCTATCTATCCATCCATCCATCCATCCATCCATCCATCCATCCATCCATCCATCCATCCATCCATCCATGTATCCATCTAGCTATCATCTATCCATGTATCCATATCTATACTATCTATCTATCTATCTATCTATCTATCTATCTATCTCTCTCTCTCTCTCTCTCTCTCTCTCTCTCTCTCTCTCTCTCTCTCTCTCTCTCTCTCTCTCTCTCATCTATCTATCTATCTATCTATCTATCTATCTATCTATCTATCTATCTATCTATCTATCTATCTACCAACTACCTACCTATCTACCTACCTACCTATCCATGTATCCATCTATCATCTTTCCATGTATCCATATCTATCTATCTATCTATCTATCTATCTATCTATCTATCTATCTATCTATCTATCTATCTATCTATCTATCTATCTATCATCTATCATCTATCTACCTCCCTCTCAACTCTCTCTTTCTCTCCCTCTCTCCCTCTCTCTCTCTCTCACACACACGCCTATCAGTCTTTCTCTTCCTCCTCCTCTTTTTCCTCATCTTCCTCTTCCTCCTCCTCCCACTCCTCCTATTCTTTTTCCTTTTCCTCCTACCCCCCCTTTCTGGAGGCCAGTTTTCCCCTGATTAATTGTCCTAACAGTCATGAAATTTTTCCTTAGTTCTAAGTCAGTTCTCTCCATGATATGTTTCCATCCATTATTTCTTGTCCTAATTAACTAAATGATCATTAACTAAATGATCTCAGGTTTTTCACCCTGTTTTTTTGATGAACACCTAAGAGGTTTGAGAAAATACCATTGGTTACAAATTCATTGACATTGCAACATCTGTGTTTCCTTAGTGAAAAAAAAATGTATGTGAAGGCTACCTGGTTCATACTATCATATGTAGTCATATGTGTGTCAAAAAGAAAAAAAACACAACTGGACAAAAATACATATGAAAAAATGACAAAGCAACATATGGACTGGAAACCAGATACATTTTTGTTGGGCATCTTACTGATGCAGGAGGGGGTGCACAGGTAAACCCACCAGTGGCTGGCCAGGTTAGGTGGTCTTAATAGAATGGACCTTATAAATTCATATTAGTTTGGCTTTTCATTCTAGTGCCCTGGAGTCCCAAAATTGACTTTTAGCTGGAGTGAACTTTCTCTCCAACTTCCTCATAAGTATTTAAAATAGGGCTGAACAGTGTGGCAAGACCCTGTAAAGAAGGGGCACAGGAAGCCAGGCGTGGGTGAGAGATAGAACAGAGGTAAAAGCTGCTGACAGCTTAAGACATTATAGGAACTTCTCTTTTTTGTATTTCTCCTATGTACGTCTATGTAACATTCCAAATGAACTTCCCCTTTTCGAAATGTCATGCTTGTCTCGTATATGGAAACGCCTTGAGAATGCACAGTGTGGAACACGGTATAAAAGTAGGATCCTGGGCAGAGCCCAGGCAGTTCAGATTTTGGTGTGTGAACATGCTGAACTCGATGCATCCAATAAACCTGTTTCTCTCACTTTCGTGGTATCAAGTCCTGGTCTTTTGTAAGTAGATTACAAACCTCAATCTGCTGCAACATTACCAGACAAGAATAATAAAGGGAATATAGATCTGATTTTACATCTATTGACTGTAACAAGAATAGTATTTGCAGAACAATGGAAAAATGAAGAGATCCCAACAGATGAAGCCATGATTAGAAAAATATTAGAATGTGCAGAAATGGATAAGCTAACACTTACAATTAAGGGGGAAAAAGAAACTGAATGTTTTTTTTTTGACTTGGGACTTATTTTATGAATAAGTCCCAAGCTAGCTGATAAAAAGAGGAGCTAGAAACAGGGAAATATATGAAAGGATCAGTGATACAAGGAAGATAGATTAACATAAATAATTAGTATGATTATTACTGTTAAAACATTAATATAATTGATACTAATGTAATGAAAGGGGGACACAGTGGCTAAGATGCTGAGCTTGTCAATCAGAAAGGTTGACAGCTCAGCAGCTTGAATTCCTAAGTGCTGCATAACGGAGTGAGCTCCCATTACTTGTCACAGCTTCTGCTAACCTAGCAGTCCGAAAGCATGTAAAAATGCGAGTAGAAAAATAGGGACCACCTTTGGTGGGAAGGTAACAGTGTTCCGTGAGCCTTCAGTGTTGAGTCCTGCTGGCCACATGACCACAGAGATTTCTTCGGACAGCGCTGGCTCTTCGGCTTTGAAACTGAGATGAGTACCGCCCCCTAGAGTTAGGAACGACTAGCACACATGTGCGAGGGGAACCTTTACCTTAATGTGAATATAATTGATACTAACGTAATGAACATTGTTGTAAACACTTTGATTATTATTTGCTAAAATGATTTGTATCCAGACAACACACTGTTCAATTGAAACTGGAATGTCTGTATGTTTAAAAAATAAAAAAAAAAATAATAATAAAAAAGAAATATGTGAAGCAGAGGTGGGTTCCTATCAGTTCGCACCAGTTCGGTAGAACCGGTTCGTCAAATATATCGAACTGGTTAGAAGAGGTTCCACCAGAAAGCAGGCCACACCTACAGAAGAGGTTCCAAAAATTTTTGAAACCCACCACTGACACACACACACACACACACACACAGACAGAGACACACACAGACAGACTCACACAGAGAGAGAAAGAGAAAGAGAAAGAAAGGAAGAAAGAAAAAAAAGAAAAAAGAAAGAAAAAGTGAGAGAGAGATGAAAGAAAAAAAGGAAAAAGGGACAGAGAGACAAAAGGAAGGAAAAGAGAGAGAGAGAAAGAGAGAGAGAGAGAGAGAGAGAGAGAGAGAAAGAAAGAAAGAAAGAAAGAAAGAAAGAAAGAAAGAAAGAAAGAAAGAAAGAAAGAAAGAAAGAAAACACATGGCCGGCAAGCCACTCCCAGCAGGTCACATGGCCGGCAAGCCACTCCCACAATTGAGGCCACACCCACAGAGTAGGTTCCAAAAAATTTTGAAACCCACCACTGATGTGAAGGCTCTGGTTTTCAGTATGGAGTTGTAAATAAGAACTACGGCGCAAATAGATGCATTACAAATTAGATGTTTTAGCCTTTACACCGTGGCCCAGGAAGTCCAACACGCTACTTGTTAGCACTGGACATTTGGGAAAAAAACACTGATCGGTCAGGATTATAGGTTTCAGCAGCTTTTTCCTTTTACACCTAATATTTTTGAGTTCAAAATATTTCTCCTTCCAGCTTCTCCACTCAGTAACTTGGGCTGATGAAATCCTTTCCTTGCTTCCCCGCAAAGCTAACTTCAAAGACTCTTTCCACGGGCACGTCAGGGGGAATATTGAGTCTGTTATTTCGGATGCTCTTCGCGTTTCATTCTTTACTTTTTAGCTTCAACCTCCATCAAGCAATAAAAGCCAAAAAAAAAAAAAAAGAGCCCAAACCTTTAAAGTGTTTAGAATGCTGGGCCTACCTTCCCTCTTCTATTATGCTTCAGCTAGGAAGAAACAATGAAAGGCTGGCGGGGCGAAAGGAACGGAAAATCTTTCATGTTGGATCATAAGGGAGGGGAGAAGAGCCTCCTGGTTAACCGCACGGACTGGAAGTCAGCAGGAGTTAATGATGTTGTTACTGCATTGATGGATATTTGCCCTCAAAGGAACCCCGAATGACAGGTTATACAATAGGCCTTCCCTTCCCGAGGCACTCAGGCCTGTCTGATTTTTTGCTGGAGGCAGCAAAGGACCACTTAACCAGCAAGGCAGGCGTTTGATCTCCCTCCTCATTACCTCTTCTTTCCAAAGGAGTGCAAGGGAAACTCGCAAAATGAAGATCTTTCCAGTTGCAAAAAAGGACATTATTACTATTTTTTTCCCCTCCCCGTTCTGGAATGGCAAGAAGGATAGCGAGAGGGACGTCCTTGCAAAAAAAAAGGGCATGGATTTTGATGTGACGGCCTCGCCCAGTAAATCAGAAGTTCTATAGTGAATTGGTTGTCCCAAGGCTTCCCCAAAAAGCAGGAGGCAGATTCCTGGTCCCGACAAAACGCCTTTTATGAAACGAATGCAATTTCCTGCCGTTCACATTCAGCAAAGGCTTGGCAAACAGTCTTTCAAAGGTGAATTCATGACCACAGACCTTATCTGTCTTGGAAAGCTGCCATGTAAATATTTTCCAAACACAGTGCTGTGGAAGGAAAGACTTGGCACAGAGTGTCTGAGATTCACGGACAGATCTTCACACTCCTGAAATGAACTAACGAACAAATGAACGAATTGTTTCCTGCAAAAGCCCACTGCCCTTTTGCTCCTCTTTTATTTCCCCTGGGAGGGGCCATTCACCATCCACCTGTGGCTTTACTCCCAAGTTGACCCTGATTTGTTAGCTGTTCTTTTCTTCTGGCAGCTCTGTGCATACGCACACTGGGAACAGGCTCCAGCTGTTCCTCTGCCTCACTGATCTCCGACTCTGAAGGCAGCTGATAACTGTCAGACAGCTCTGGCCCCCTCTCTGCCTCCAACACAGAGCCCTCGTCTGAGCCATCCCTAGCCTCCAGGACTGGCCAACATTCCTCCCCAACCTCCTCACTGTCCGACTCTGCTGTGAGATCCTCTGACCGCTGGTGGGCCACAACAAACCCTTGCCTTTCCATTCAGGCCTGATCTTTATGTTTCATATAAGATAAAAGACATTTATGATTCACTTTCAAGGTCTGAGGTTGTTTCTGTTAAGAAGAATCCTCTAGAACAGGAGTGTCAAACTCAAGGCCCAAGGGCCGGATCCAGCCCATTTTCTGTTAGGAAAATGAAGCTTGAAAATGAAGCAGAGCTGGCAGCAGATTCAGATGGTGAGGAAGTTGGGAAGGAACATTGCCTAGTCCTGGAGTCTGAGGAAGGCTCTGATGAGGGATCTGCATTGGAAGCAGAGATGGGGCCAGAACCATCTGACAGTTATCAGCTGCCTTTGGAGTCAGAGATATGTGGGGCAGAAGAACAGCTGGAGCCTGTTCCCAGTATGTGCATGCACAGAGTTGCCAGATGAAGGGAACAGCTAAAGAACAGGGGTCGACTTGGGAGTAAGGCAGAGGTGGGTTCCTACCAGTTTGCACCTATTCGGTAGAACCGGTTCGTCAAATCTACTGAACCATTTAGAAGAGGTTCCACCAGTGGACCCGGAAAGCAGGCCACACCTACAGAAGAGGTTCCAAACTTTTTTGAAACCCACCACTGGTCCTTGGATATGATTATTCTACACTATCATACTCCTATTTATAAAACTCAGTGCCTCTGTGAAAGGTAAGGATGACTACTGCGTTTGTGGTGCAATCAGAACATTGCGTGTGTTGAAGTTGTTTTAACGCAAACCAAAGATGCCTTTTAAAAAACAAGTTTACATCCTATTCTTATGCAAGCCAGTGCTGTGTGAGAGGTAATTTAAGGTGGTTCTGACAAGTGTTGTCGGCATCTTCATATCCGGTCACATGGGCAACAAGCCACTCCCACAAAGGAGACCACACCCACAGAGTAGGTTCGAACAATTTTTGAAACCCACCACTGGAGTAAGGCCACGCATGGACAATGAATGGCCCCTCCCAAAGGAACTAACAGAGGAGGAAAAGGGGAGTGGAGTTTGCAGGAGACAATTAGTTCGCTTAATTGTCTCGTGACTCTCCAAGACTCCTTGCCAAGTTCTGCAGATATCGGCCTGGAAGCTCTCCAAGGCAGATAAGGTCTGTGACTGTAAATCCTCCCTTGAAATACTTTGCTCAATGTGAATGAGCAGAATTCACGGGAAATTAATAAAAGGTTTTTTTGTCGGGACAAGGAGTTTGCTTCATGCTCTTGGGAAGCCTCGGTCAGAACATGGGGAGGCGACGAGCTAATAATAGATGATAGCAGCATCTGCAAGAAAGTAAGCAAGCTCCAGGAGCACTCATTTTAACCCTGAGCTACAAATATTCTCCTTTAGTAATGGCATGACTAAGTAGCAACAATGGTGCATTGGAAAGTTTGCAAGAAACACCATTCGCTTGCAAACAGAGACCACACCATAGGTCGGAGGTGTGGTCCCGGCGCATGCGGGAGCTGGTGAGCGCGGAGCCGGCCAGCCGCCTGTGCTTCGAGTGCGGGCAGCGCGGCGTCACCTATGTGGACATCACCATCGGCAGCTTTGTCTGCACCGCCTGCTCAGGCGCCCTCCGTGGCCTGAATCCCCCTCACCGGGTGAAGTCCATCTCCATGACCAGCTTCAAGGAGGGCGAGGTCCAGTTCCTCCAGTCCCGTAGAAACGAAGCCTGCCGGAAGATCTGGTTGGGGTCTTTCGACTCGCGGTCGTCTCTGCTGCCGGATTCTCTGGACCCTCAGAAAGTGAAGGAGTTCCTGCAGGAGAAATACGAGAAGGAGACCACGCCATAGAGAAAGTAATATAAAACAAAGAAGCCAAAACACTCTGGGACTTTTAAATTGAAACAGACAAGCACCTGACACATAACACCCCAGACTTCACCATTCTTGATGGGAAAGACAAAGGAGTGAACATCACATTGCAATATCTGGAGACAGCAGAATTGGAGAAAATCACAAGCAATAAAGACCTGCAAGTAGAAAGAGAATGACAGTGGCAAAAAAACCAAAAAAACAACCCCAAATAGTACCAATAGCATTAGGTACTTTAAGTGCAATGCCCAAACATCTGGAATGTCAAGGTGGCACAGTGGTTAAATGCGTTTGCGTTTGCGTTTGCGTTTATTAGGATTTATAGGCCGCCCTTTTCCCTGAGGGGACTCAGGGCGGCTTACAATCATTAGGGAGGGGGTGCAATTCAAAATAAACAATATGTGAACAAAATAGAGTAATAAAAACACAACTTGCATTCAACATTCAACCCTCGGGTGGGGCAAATTAAAGACTTATCCCCAGGCCTGTTGGGAGAGCCAGGTCTTGAGGGCTGCGCGGAAGGCCTGGACGGTGGTGAGGGTGCGTATCTCGACGGGGAGATCGTTCCACAGGGTCGGAGCTGCAACAGAAAAGGCTCTCCTCCGTGTAGTCGCCAGTCGACATTGACTGGCAGATGGGATTCGGAGGAGGCCCAGTCTGTGCGATCTTATCGGTCGGAGGGAGGTAATCGGCAGAAGGCAGTCTCTCAAGTACTCAGATCCACTACCATGAAGGGCTTTGAAGATGGTCAACAGCACCCTGAAGCGCAAATGCAGCACTGCAGGTTACTTCAGCTGACTGCAGTTCTGCAGTTCAGCTGTTCAAATCTCACCGGCTCAAGGTTGACTCAGCCTTCCATCCTTCCGAGGTGGGTAAAATGAGGACCCGGATTGTTGTTGGGGGCAATATGCTGACTCTGTAAACCGCTTAGAGAGGGTTGAAAGCCCTATGAAGCGGTATATAAGTCTAACTGCTATTGTTATTGCTATTGCTAATTCTACCCCATCGGCATTGACAAAATCACCATCTGTCAATTACAAAAATCAGTTTTACTTGGAACAGCTTACGTCCTGCAATGATTACTAGCACCAAACATGTACATCTGCCTACCCCAGATAATATAGGGTCTGCTGCTTGAGCAAGGGGTTGGACGAGAAGACCTCCTAGGTCCCTTCCAACTCTGTTAATCTGTTTCTCTGAACATGCCGTAGATGGAATTCTTGTGGTTAGATAGTCTTAATTGTATTAAGGGATATACATGTATATTCTCCTCCTTTCATCAGTTAGCAGTTAGACTTATATAGCAATAGCAGTTAGACTTATATACTGCTTCATAGGGCTTTCAGCCCTCTCTAAGCGGTTTACAGAGTCAGCATATCGCCCCCCACAGTCTGGGTCCTCATTTCACCCACCTCGGAAGGATGGAAGGCTGAGTCAACCTTGAGCCGGTGAGATTTGAACCGCTGAACTGCAGATAACAATCAGCTGAAGTGGCCTGCAGTACTGCACCCTAACCACTGCGTCACCTCGGCTCAGTTCTGCCCCCCCCCCAAATTCTAAGCTTCAGATAACCCATCAAGAAGAAACCTCTCCCATTGGGATGTTTCATTTGGGTAAGTGTTGTTAATAGGTGGGAAAATGCACAACAGAGAAAGAGAAACGTGCATAAAGCATCAAATGAATGAAGTGGAAACTGTGTGCATCATTTGTATGCGAAAATAACAGATAGGCCAAGAATGAATACTGCCAGAGAAATGTCAGTTAGATAAACAGCGAATGACTGGTCTAAAATAAATACATTACACAGCTTGGTCTTTTAGAGAGAATGAATGAGGATTGAAAAGCAAATGAATCAAAAGGCGGTTGGGGGGGGGACTGAAAAAGCCATAGAAAGAAAGAGAGCAAGATTGTAGTCATTTGTTAGTTAGCTCTTGCACTTGTATTTCACCTAAATACTTGAACTTTGAGTAGTAGAGTAAGGATGGTTTGAAAAGACACAAAAATGTGGATTAACTCATAATGGGTTTTAGTAGCGTAAACCAGGTTTAGCTCGGTGTCCTTTTTATTGTCATCTCGTATGCTTTTCCTATTATTCATTATTCCTTTTCTGTACCCTTAATGTGATTTAGTTTATGCTGAAGAGGAAAGGTGTTTTGGTTCTATCTGTGTATTCCATAAATGTGAGGCTGTCCAAACCAAGGGGGATAAAATGCAATGCAGCTTTTTCCCAGCGGGTATCTATGTGCATGCAGAGAGGGGGAGAGGGGGAGAGGAGAGAGGGAAACAGAGAGGGAGAAGGAGAGAGGAGAAGGAGAAGAAGATGGAGAGAGAGAGGAGAGAGGGAGAGGGTGGAGAGAGAGAGAAGATGAAGAGGGAGAAGGGGAGAGGAGAAAGGAAGAAGAAGATGGAGAGGGAGAGAGGAGAGAGGGAAAAAGAGAGGGAGAAGGAGAGAGGAGAAGGAGAAGAAGATGGAGAGAGAGAGGAGAGAGGGAGAGGGTGGAGAGAGAGAGAAGAGGGAGAGGGAGAGGGA
Organism: Thamnophis sirtalis; assembly: GCF_051295495.1. Taxonomy (NCBI): domain Eukaryota; kingdom Metazoa; phylum Chordata; class Lepidosauria; order Squamata; family Natricidae; genus Thamnophis; species Thamnophis sirtalis. The sequence continues at coordinate 66,147,410 of NW_028261390.1, read as the reverse complement.
GAGGGAAATAGAGAGGGAGAAGGGAGAGGCGAAAAGGAGAGGAAGGAGAGAGAGAGACGATGGAGAGGGAGAAAGGAGAGAGGGTGAGAGGAGAGAGGGAGAAGGAGAGAGGAGAAAGGGAGAGGAAGAAGGATATGGAGAGGAGAGGAGAGAGGGT
>NW_028261390.1:66117253-66137253 GCF_051295495.1 Thamnophis sirtalis | reverse complement strand
TTTACTTTGCACTCAGAAACTCTGCTTTGCTGTTTTCATTATTTATTTATTTATTGCATTAATTTGTTTGTTCGTTTGTCAAACATGTACAAGATAACAAGTATAGGTATGAACATAACCATGAACAAAGGAATTAAATACAATTAAATGGGGACAGTAAGAAAGGGACGGTAGGCACGCTGGTGCACTTAGGCACGCCCCGTTTACGGACCTCTTAGGAATGGGGTGAGGTCCACGCAGTGGTGGGTTTCAAAAATTGTTGGAACCTACTCTGTGGGTGTGGCCTCCTTTGTGGGTGTGGCTTGCTGCCCATGTGACTGGATGGGAGTAGCTTGCCACCCATGTGACCAGATGGGAGTGGCTTGCTGCCCATGTGACCGGATGGGAGTGGCCTGCTGCCCATGTGACCTGGTGGGAGTGGCTTGCTGACCATGTGACCTGGTGGGAGTGGCTTGCTGACCATGTGACCTGGTGGAAGTGACCAAGACAATGTCACTGAATTCTAGAGCTAAGGTGGCGCAGTGGCTAGGGTGCAGTACTGCAGCCACTTCAGCTGACTGCTAGTTCTGCAGCTCGGCGGTTCAAATCTCACCTGCTCAGGGTTGACTCAGCCTTCCATCCTTCCGAGGTGGGTAAAATGAGGACCCGGATTGTGGGGGCAATATGCTGACTCTGTAAACCGCTTAGAGAGGGCTGAAAGCCCTATGAAGCGGTATATAAGTCTAACTGCTATTGCTATTTGCCCCAATGGATGAACTACCATAAGATTAAAATAAGTACAAAAGAGCTACTTACAGATGGAAGATGGCACGGTAGACAGTTGAAGGTTGAAGCTGTGGGGGGTTTGAGGATATAACAACAGAGTCGGGTAGAGGATTCCAGGCGTTGACTACTCTGTTGCCGAAGTCGTATTTTCTGCAATCGAGTTTGGAGCGGTTGACCTTGAGTTTGTATCGATTGTTTGCCCCTGTATTATTGGGGTTGAAGCCGAAGGAGTCGTTGACAGGCAAGAGGTTGTAGCAGACAATTTTGTGTGCTGAGCTTAGATCAAACCGCAGGTGGCACAGTTCCAGATTGGCCAAGCCCAAAATATCAAGCCCGGTGACATAGGGGATTCTATTGTGAGTAGAGGAGTGGAGTGCTCTTCTCGTGAAATACCTTAGTTAAGGTAGGAAAACTCTCAACTGAAATTCCTTCCATTCAAGGCATGTGTATGTTCATACTTATACCTGTTATCTCCTACATGCTTGACAAACCAATAAATGAATGAATGAATGAATGAATGAATGAATGAATGAATAAATAAATAAATAAATAAATAAATAAATAAATAAATAAATAAATGCCCTCTCAAACATGGCTCAAATTTCTCACGAGAAAACATTCCGCCTGCTTCTTTTACATTACTACACACTAACCCCAGGGCAGCGATGGCTCTTACTATATCTTGCCTTCCTAGATGGAAAGCCACAATCTTATGTTTTCAACAGCACTTCTTTCATGCTCTCATTTCCAAGGAGGCAAGGGAAAGAAAAAGGTAAATCACACTGTAATGCTAAATCCCACTCCCCCCCCCCCGCATGAGCGTTGCGATACAAGTTTGAAGGTCAGAGGAGGAAAAACTGCAAATGTCTCCGCAGTGCAATTGTATAAAAGTAAAGGTTCAACTTGTACATATGCGCTCGTCCTTCCCGACTCTAGGGGGCGGTTCTCATCTCCGTTTCAAAGCCGAAGAGCCAGCGCTGTCCGAAGACGTCTCTGTGGTCAGGTGACCGGCATGACTAAATGTTGAAGGCGCACGGACCGCTGTGACCTTCCCACCAAAGGTGGTTCCTATTTTTCTACTTGCAGTTTGACATGCTTTCAAACTGCTAGGTTGGCAGAAGCTGGGACAAGTAATGGTTTGAATCGGTTACGCAGCACTATGGATTCAAACCGCCAAACTGCCAACCTTTCTGATCGACAAGCTCAGCATCTTAGCCACGGAGCCACCGCGTCCCTATTTACAATTGTATACCGTAGTGGAAAGTTCAACAGAGTGGGCTCGCATAATATATATCCAAGGATCTTGTGGAGACCCTCCTCTTCTGGGTCTTCAGACAGATGTGTGAAAGATATCTCTCCTCACCACCCTCTGCCCCAACCCTTTAGTAGGTCGCCAAATTTATTGTGTTGATTCCAAAATCCCAAAGTTGTCTATTACTCTTAATTATCTGTACTGTGCGAGGTTCCATTTAAAGCAATTTGAATGAATTACCCTTTCAGGTTGAATAGTAAAATTAATTCAGGGAACATCACACCTCGCCTTTAAATAATTTCAACCATGGGGGGGGGAGAGAAACCACCCACTTATTTATATGTGCAATAACACTAATCCCCCCCCACAGATCAAGTAACAGGCTTGAACCGATTTGAACTATAAGTCGAAATGAATCAAAGAGCAAAATTGAATTGTGTCGATTTAATACGTCAAATTACATTTCCAGTTTAAGTCAGACTCAGGCTAATTCACTATGTATATTCCTCTCAGTTCTTCATTAAATTAATGAACACTTCACCTTTACATTAAAATATTATTAGAAATATAGGTAAAGGTAAAGGTTCTCTTCGCACATATGTACTAGTTGTTCTGGACTCTAGGGGGCAATGCTCATCTCCATTTCAAAGCAGAAGATCCAGCGCTGTCCGAAGACATCTCTGTGGTCATGTGGCCAGCATAATTAAATACCAAAGGCATACAGAATGCCTAGAAAAAAGAAATGGTTCAAAGACCCAGTGCATCATAATATATGAAACCCATCAATATATAACCCTTCACTCCAAGCACTAAAATGAAACTTTCGTTCTTTGTACTGAAAATTTGTGAACAGTTTCGGCTATTAATGAAGCAGGGGAAGGGAGATAAATTTCCATTTTTGTTCATATTCTCAAAAATGATTCATAGGTCATGGGTCAGAACAATCCAGCAAATGTGAAACACTTAGATGTACAAGATGAAGCCAAACTTGACATGAGCAAAACTTGTTTTATTTATTTATTGAAATAGTAATGGTGACTCAAATCTTCCTTGAGTCAAGCCCTTTGGTAACAATTATACTTAAATAGTGATGTTGTTTCCTTGGTGATATGAAAGTTGTTTTTGCTATGGATTCTTCTCTCTCTCTCTCTCTCTCTCTCTCTCTCTCTCTCTCTTTCTCTCTCTCTCTCTCTCTCTCTTTGTCTGTCTGTCTGTTTGTCTCTCTCTCTCTCTCTCTCTGTTTCTCTCTGTCTCTCTCTCTCTTTCTCTGTGTATGTGTTCCTCTTCTCTGTCTCTCTGTGTGTTTCTCTCTCTCTCTCTCTCTTTGTTGTCTTTCTATCTGTCTCTTTGTCTTTCTCTCGTTTTTCTCTGTTTTCTCTGTGTGTTTCTCTTTGTCTCTTTATCTCTGTTTCTCTCTCTATCTCTATTCTCTTCTCTCTCTCTCTCTTTGTGTATGTGTGTCAGCACTCCTTCATTGGATAATCAGGAAAGAAAACCACAAGATTCCATTGATAGAAATCAAGTGTACTTTTACTAATTATAAATGAACAGAAGCGTAGCAAAGCGAAGACTGATTATTTAGGCGCGAAAGCAAATGATGTATAGAATAACCCATCCCCCACCCCTTGGCATCCCAGTCACAGTCCAATCATAATTCTCCCAAGTGTCAGGTGCGAGATAACTTCGAAAGGCATCACCAAGATGGAATGTCGGTGCCGTTGGCCTTGGCGGGAAACCTCCTCCGCGTGCGCAGTAAGACAAGCAGCAGAAACTCCAGAATCTTCCTCCAGCACAATTAGTAGTCCCCTCCCAAATACCATGCCCCCCTCCCCGTTTCAATGGCAGCCGAAGCAGCAGCAAAGCAGAGGCTGACAATGTGTGTGTGTTTCTCTATCTGCCTCTCTCTCCCTCCCCGCTCTCTCTGTTTCTCTGTCTGTCTGTTCGTCTCTGTCTCTCTGTCAGCGCACAGAATGCTGTTACCTTCCCACCAAAGGTGGTTCCTATTTTTCTAATTGCATTTTCACATTCTTTCAAACAGCTAAGTTGGCAGAAGCTGGGACAAGGAACGGGAGCTCACTCTGTGATGCATCACTAGGGATTCAAATAGCCGAACTGCCGACCTTTCTGATTGACAAGCTCATCATCTTAGCCATTGAGTCACCGCGTCCCTTAACATAAATCATACTAGGAAACAAAGTTAAACAATATAAATTGTAAAGATAAAGCAACAGAAAAGTTATAGTCATAAGTGGAAAAGGAGACAGATAATAGGACAGAGAAGAACAACGATAGTAATACAGCCTAAATAGTTTGACAGTGTTGTGGGAATTAGTTGTTTAGCACAGTGATGTCGCATGGGGGAAAAAACTGTTCTTGTGTCTAGTTGTCCTGGTGTGCAATTCCCTATACGCAATGCCTTATCCTGAGTTGCTATTGTTGTTTTGTGTTAGTAGTTGTGTTTTCTTTAAAACTTTGAATTAAATTTTATTTAAAAAAAAACAGTTTAGAAGCTCTCGGTCAAAAATCTGCCAAACAATAAAATTCAATACAGAAAATTAAATACACATGGAACTTCACTTGCAAAGTTTGTTTCTAGAGGTCTCAGAGCAAATTGTTTGTGGGGAAAAAATGCAAATTTGCTTGAGATAGGGTTGTGTAAATACCTACTTTGATGTCATAAAAAAAGTCAATAGTTAACTATTAATGGGGAGGGAATTGCATTTCCAGTTGATTTGCCTCTGTCCTTTCATATTACTGTTTGTTCAGCAAGCAAATCTCATATACAACAATCTATGCAAAGTGTTCCTGTCTAAAGGGAAATAAATTATACTATATATCTGTCACACTTGATAACAGAAAGCCAAAGATCAAAACATGAATGAAACCCAACACATTGCTTATTGTAAAATACTTTAAAAACCATATGTCAAGAGAATTAACCGAACAATGAACATAAATATGGACTGGATGCAATAGATTAACTTGAAGATATTGAACAATATTTGCCTTCAGGGAAATATTGCTTGGAGGTGCTTTTCCCCCCAAAAAAACCAACAACCAAAAAAGCATTATTAAGAATTCATCTACTGAGACAATTGCAGAAATGCCAAGTGATGGTAAGATACAGTTCAAAATATTAATAGACTTTTCATTACATGCTAAGTCAATTTACACTGCATTACATCGATGTATATTACAAGAAGTTGCTTTTGAATGAAGCTTAGCTCTTCCGGACTACACAAAACACCCAATAATTGTCTTGGCACCAAAATGAAAGTGATGCCCTGCTATTTTGTTTCAGGATTTTGTTTTTGTAACGTTCTAATTTAGATTTTGCTCCTTTATGGACAAATCTTGTCATTCAATTCCTCCATTAAACGCCAATTTCTATATGATAAATCTATTCATTTATCCATACATCCTTTGTATAGAAATTAATTTTGTTCTTCATTAGCAGCAAAGCAATTACCATTATCAAAGTCTTGGCCCAATGGAAAGGAGTTTCCTCCCCTAGGTGCCTTATTTAATGATCTAGAACTAATCAGCATATAAGGTTACTGTATTTTTCAGAGTATAAGACTCTCCAAAGTATAAGATGCACCTAGCTTTTGGGGAGGAAAACAAGGGAAAAATATCTGCCTCTGACTCCCAGCAATTTGCCTCCTTGCAACAAATAGCAAACAGTATAGACCAGTGTTTCTCAACCTTGGTGACTTTAAGTCCCATGGACTTCAATTCCCAGAATTCACAGAATTCGCAGAGCTGGCTGGGGGATTATGGGAGTTGAAGTCCACAGGACTTAAAGTCACCAAGGTTGAGAAACACTGGTATAGACAATATATGCTTTTTGTGGTATACTTGTACAGATGCTGTTAAAATTGATGTGGCTTTCTGGAAGTATAGTTATTCTCTGATATTTAAATGAAGAGACAATAGCACTGGGCCTCTTCAGATCAAGCATTTATTTTAAAAAGCTTCTTCATTTTGTTAAGCTGTCCAGAACAATAATAAAGCAGTCTTTAAAAATAAGTCTAATAATTTGAACATTCTATAGGCATTTATAGTTATTGACCTACCTCCTTGCAGCAAACAGCAAACAGCCTGATTAGCACAAGAAAAAAAAATCTACCTCTGCCTCCCAGCAATTTGCCTCGTGGAGCAAACAGCAAGTTTCACTTTCAATTTCAAGATGGGCCTCCCGATCATCAGCTGTTTCAGGCTGCAGTGATTGCCATAGCCTATTGCAGCCTCCGCAAGCCCCATTTTCCCCGTTTGCTGCAAGGAGGTAAATTGCTGGGAGGCAAAGGCCAAAGGGTGGGGGCCGGTGGATTGTTGGGGTACATTCAGTGTATAAGATGCACCCAAATTTTCACCTTCTTTTAGGGGGGAAGGTGCATCTTATACTCCAAAAATACAGTAGTTTGTCTTTTATTTTTTCTGGAAATAAATCAGTGTCTTTTTTGACCCCTCCAAATTGGTTCAGTTTTCTGAATCTTTCAAGCAAGCATTTTAAGGATGATATTGAACACTGAGAATAACTTTTCGCAATTACACAATGACTGTTCAAGTTATACTTTCTAGAATGAACAAGGCAGCAGAACACATTGAACAATAACAATATAATTCCAAATGGGGTTATCTTCACTGATCTAAACATTTTTTTCAGCTAATAATTACCCCTTAAAAGGTTTAGGGCCACAAGGGGTTCTTGGTACTCTCTGAACTCGGTTGTTTTCTTGCAGACGTTTTATTACCCATACTAAGTAACGTCATCAGTGTTACTATACAGTGCATGTCTGGGTTAATGCAGTGGTGGGTTCCTACCAGTTCAGGCTGGTTCGGCCCAACTGGTAGTGGTTTTGGTGGCCTCGGTCTCTGGAACTGGCAGCAACCCAGGTCTGCCACACCTCTAAACTGGTTCTCCGGGCGGTGCCATAAGCACTATCTTGTTTTTCAGTTCTGTGCATGCACGCAACAATTTTCATTGCAATGCGCATACTGCTTGCACACCAGCAAACCGACAGTAGTGCCTGCCAGAAGCCACCCCTGGGTTAATGTCTAAGGAAGAATTCACAGGATTTAGGGCAATCTAACATTTATTTTTGCTTGTTACACGTGGGAGTAAGTGTGGGATTAACTTCCTGGCAAATATTACAAGCTCCCAAACTCTCAAATTATCGTCTGCCTCCCCCCGCCCCCCAAAAAAGGAGCTTATCTCCAAAAGTTTACTGGTAAACAGATAAAAGAGGGAAGTGCACAACAGCATATTTTTAAAAATGCACATACCAATGAAACCTAAAAAAAAAAGATTTTCCTTGTTTGTGTATAGTTTCCTGGAACTTTCAGGCAAAGTGTGCGGCTTCTTTGCCTTTTAGGACTATTGCGCTCTTGCCAGATAGAACCGAAAATACATTCCCTGTGGCTGGAAAGAAGTGATAGTCAAAAAAAAAGGGATGGGGATTTAAGTGGAATTAGCAAGCTTTAGGATTTGTGATGGCCTTCTTCGAAACAGAGATTTACACCTTTAATTAGCCATGTAAATCTGCATCAATGCATTGATCCAGCTGTAATCAACAATCCCGTGTGGCTTGCGATTGAGAAGGTGGTTTGCATTATGCAGAAGGAGGTCTGGCTTAAACGTATTTAAACAGTTCTATTGGCATGGTGGTTGGGTAGGTGCACCTATTTTCCTACCCAGGTAGGTGTTATGGATATATTATTGGATATAGATGATCTTAGCAATAGCAATAGCAATAGCAATTAGACTTATATACCGCTTCATAGGGCTTACAGCCCTCTCTAAGCGGTTTACAGAGTCAGCATATCGCCCTCCACAGTCTGGGTCCTCATTTCACCCACCTCGGAAGGATGAAAGGCTGAGTCAACCTTGAGCCGGTGAGATTTGAACCGCTGAACTGCAGATAACAGTCAGCTGAACTGACCTGCAGTACTGCACCCTAACCACTGCGCCACCTCGGCTCCTGATATCTTGGCTGATATCACAAAGGGCAGGCTTGGTTGGTCCGTGTATATTATATATACCAGTGACGGCTAACCTTTTCTGTCCTCGTGCGCCAAAATCGCGCATGTGCCTACATCCACAGTGCAATGTGCCCTGCACCTCCTGTGCATTTGTGCACTCTCCCCATGCATGCACATGACCCTCACCCCGTGCATGGGTGCGACCCCCTGCACCCCATTTTAGGCCTTCCAGGACTCCCTGAAGCCTCCTGAAACCAAAAACAGGTTGTGCGTGGGGCATAATGTGCTACTGCACCCCCCCCCACCACTGTGAGGTGGCGCAGCGGTTAGAGTGCAGCACTGCAGGCTACTTCAGCTGACTGCAGTTCAGCACTTCAGCTGTTCAAATCTCACCGGTTCAAGGTTGACTCAGCCTTCCATCCTTCCGAGGTGGGTGAAATGAGGACGCGGATTGTTGGGGACAATGTATGTTGACTCTGTAAACTGCTTAGAGAGGGCTGAAAGCCCTATGAAGCGGTATATAAGCCTAACTATTGCTATTGCTATGTGCATGTGACACCCCCACCCCCAAGCATGCACACATGGACCCCCTACCCCACATGAATGCACACACATCTCCCGCATGCCTGTCAGAGACCTGACAATCAGCTGGCCAGCGGGAGGTGCATGAACCTCTGTGGTGGAGCACAGCTGTGGGGTCGTGTGCCTACAGAGAGGGCTCCATGTGCCATCTGTGGCACATGTGCCACGTGTTTGCCATCATGGATATATACAATCAAGATATTTCAGAGCTTAAAGCTGGACTGGAGTCCCTGAAGAAAGGAATATCAAACCACTTCCAGGCCTGAGGAGATGGGAGTGCAGCTGGCACAATGTTCTGGGGCCGATGGAGCTCAAAGGGGGCCCATGAAGAGGATTTTTTTTAAAAAAATTACAAAACCAATTTTTTGAAAAAGAAAACCAATGTTGGATCTATACTTCGTACTCTATACTTTGTGTGTATAGAAAAACCACCTTGCGGCCTTGTTTGACTTTTTTTTTGTCCGCGCCAAACCAGCAGTAACGCCCGGTAGGAACCACCTCTGGAAGAGACTGTGCAAAATGTTAAGGATGGAAACCTTTTAGACATCAGGAGAAAAGAAATAAGGGGAGGAGAAGAGTGATTGGTCAACTCAAGGGGTTGGACCTACCGTATTTTTCGGAGTATAAGACCAGTAGTGGGATTCAAATAATTTAACAACCTGTTCTCTGCCCTAATGATCAACTGGGTAGGCATGGCCCAGTGGTCATGTGACTGGGTGGGCGTGGTCAACTCAATGTTACTCACATCGATAGGCACTTTACCTTAGCTGTGACAATGTAATAAGGGTTAACTGGAGAGGCAGTTTCTGTAAGCAGGGCAATAAAGATGAGGCTAGAAAGAACACCAGAATGTTTCCTTCCTGCCTTCCTTACAGGATTAGCCCTGTAAAGTGGAGGGGGGGAATGAAAATGAGATTTCTTCCAATAACTGATTCTCCTAACTGCTTAGAAAATTAACAACCGGTTTTCCCGAATAGGTGCGAACTGACTGAATCCCACCACTGTATAAGACATACCTTTTCCACTCAAAAAAAGAGGGTGAAAATCTGGGTGCATCTTATACACTGAATACAGCATTTTCCCCTCCCAAAACCCCACCCCACTGCTTCCATAAAAATATATATATATATTGGGTTTCTGTAATGATGGACTCTTGTGATGAGCCGATTGACAGATGATGGAAGCAGTTAGCTTCCTCCCATAATTGGGGCTTACCAGGGGTTGTAAAAATCTAATAGATACCTTTCACCCTCGCTTCGCTGATAATGGATAAGAGCCTGTGGCCTAATGGCTAAGATGTCTGCCTAGTATGTAATATAGCCCAGGTTCAAATCCCAGTAAGGGTATGGCTAGCTGATGAGAGCTAAATAGCTTGAAATAGATCTATACTAGTCTCCCTTTATTTATTTATCAGCACAAATAAAAAAAATAAAACACACATACACACACACACACATATATATATATATACACACAGACACACACACATACTACATACATACATACATACATACATGAATTGTGTTTGCACATAATGCAATTTAATATTTTTTACACACACACACACACACACACACACACACACACACACACACACACACACACATATATATATATATATATATATATATATATATATATATATATATATATAAATGCCTCTGTGTTTGTGTCTTCCTGGGCTTTTCAATTAAATACAATAAAGTGGCGTGCTTTTAAAAAGAAAAAAAAATTATTAACAGTAGACTTCTTTCTTAATAGACTGGCACTCACCCATGTGTGGTAGCTAATTTATTTAGAATTTCTACTTGGGGAGAAAAATTGCTCTCCTCTTGCTGCTTTTGGATGTCATTTTACTTCCCCCGAAGGTCTTTTTCAGGTTTTTTTTTTAAAATCTCTTAATAATAGAGGAAAGAGTAATTTTATTATAGGATCAGAAATGTCCACCCTATGATTCTTGCTAAATATCCCTTTAATTTCCACACCATCTAGAGCTGAACATTCCCTTCCATTCTGACAAAGAGATCTATGCTGGGCGGCTTTTAACTCTTCTTGGAAGGGTCTTGATGTGCCTATGCTCCCCAAACACCATCCCTTCGGCTCTCTTTTATGCGCAAATGCAGAGCTATCCATTTCAGCAACTTAGCTGCAGAAGCTGCTGTTCCTTCAGGACCTAATTTGCGTGCATTCAGTCTCTGCTAATTACTGTGGTTGACCCAATGAAAGATTGATCGCTGCTGATTAGTACATTACGTGGAAATAACCTGTTACCTAGAAACAGCCCATACCGCTACTCAAATGTGCAACGTTAAATTTCTCAGCCCCTTGCTTCTTTGTTTTTGATATTCGGTAATGCAAGTTGTGATTTGCACACATAAACATCTATGGAAAAAAAAATATATATGCCATTCTGCAGTCATCTGAGTGGTTCACGGAATATGTCCGTAACTTTAAACGTGAAGATCAGTGATGAAACTATGGAGAATTCTTTGGAAAAGGAGATGAGGGGGAGGAGGGGAAGAGGAGGAAGAAGAAAAGAGGAGGAGGAGGAGGAGGAGGAGGAAGAAGAAGAAGAAAAGAGGAGGAGGAGGAGGAGGAGGTGGAGGAGGAGGAGGGAGGAGGAGGAGGAGGAGGAGGAGGAGGAGGAGGAGGTGGAGGTGGAGGAGGAGGTGGAGGAGGAGGAGGAGGAGGAAGAAGAAGAAAAGAGGAGGAGGAGGAGGAGGAGGAGGAGGAGGAGGAGGTGGAGGAGGAGGAGGAGGAGGAGGAGGAGGAGGTGGAGGTGGAGGAGGAGGTGGAGGAGGAGGAGGAGGAGGAAGAAGAAGAAAAGAGGAGGAGGAGGTGGAGGAGAAGGTGGAGGAGGAGGAAGAAGAAGAAAAGAGGAGGAGGAGGAGGAGGAGGAGGTGGAGGTGGAGGAGGAGGTGGAGGAGGAGGAGGAGGAGGAAGAAGAAGAAAAGAGGAGGAGGAGGAGGAGGAGGAGGTGGAGGAGGAGGAGGAGGAGGAGGAAGAAGAAGAAGAAGAAGAAAAGAGGAGGAGGAGGAGGAGGTGGAGGAGGAGGAGAAGGAGGAGGAGGAGGAGGAGGAAGAAGAAGAAAAGAGGAGGAGGAGGTGGAGGAGGAGGAGAAGATTAAGAGGAAGAGGAAGAGGAAGAGGAAGAGGAAGGAGAAGGAGAAGGAGGAGGAGGAGAAGAAGAAGAAGAAGAAGAAGAAGAAGAAGAAGAAGAAGAAGAAGAAGAAGAAGAAGAACAACAACAACAACAACAACAACAACAACAATGGACATCCTATGAATCAGCAGTCCAGAAATGCAGACGACACAGATGCTTTAAAAAAGCAGAGAAGGGAAGCAGATTTCTTAAAAAAACAGAAAGGTCCTTTGCTTGAACTAAACCCCTTTGCGAAGTATACTGTATTCCTTATTTCAATATAGGTATTTCATATCAAAGTCTATATACTTTATTTACATTTACCTGATCACAATATTAATCATTTGGAATAATTAATTCCAGTGTTTGCAATGTGGTTTCTGCTGTTTTCTATGTGCGGCAGATTTCTTTTACGTTTCTAGAGTTTATGAAGTGTTTTTCTTTGTTAAGTATTGTTTCCCTTTTTCCTTTTTCTGGAGACCCCACAAAACAGCTAACTTGAAAGAATAATTGGCTTTGTTGCCTGTTATACCTCCCCCGGGGACACGGTGGCTCAGTGGCTAAGACGCTGAGCTTGTTGATCAGAAAGGTCAGCAGTTTGGCGGTTCGAATCCCTAGTGCCACATAACGGAGTGAGCTCCCATTACTTGTCCCAGCTTCTGCCAACCTGGCAGTTCGAAAGCACGTAAAAATGAAAGTAGAAAAATAGGAACCGCCTTTGGTGGGAAGGTAACAGCTTTCTGTGCTCCTTCACCATTTAGCCATGCCAGCCACATGACCACAGAGACGTCTTCGGACAGCGCTGGCTCTTCAGCTTTGAAATGGAGATGAGCACCGCCCCTAGAGTTAGCAACGACTAGCACATATGTGTAAGTGAAACCTTTATCTTTACCTTTACACCTATCTCATGTAACTAGATAAAGCAATTTTCAAAATCATAACTGAGTTCTCCTTCCCCCCCCTCTCATTGATGCATCCCAGCATTACTCCTATAATGGAAATGTTTTAAAATGTTAAAAGTTTTAGTGAAATTCCTAGGATTCCATTGAATCCCATGCAATATTCTCTTCTTTTTTCATTTCCCACAGATTAAAACAACCTGAATTAATGAATTCTTCAAATGATTAAGATTAAGATTAAGATTTAGTTTATTTGCATGCTGCCCTTCTCCGGGAGGGACTCAGGGCGGCGAACAACTCAAAAGGGGAAAAGGGGATACAAACACAATACACGTAATTAAAATACACAAGAGTCATACAGCCATACAAGTCGAGAGGGGAGGGGAACTCATCAACCCCAGGCCTGCCAGCACAGCCAGGTTTTGACGGCTTTCCGGAAGGCCTGGAGAGAGGTGAGGGTCCGAATCTCCGCGGGGAGTTCATTCCAAAGGGCGGGAGCTGCTACAGAGAAGGCCCTCCCCCGGGTAGCAGCCAGGTGGCATTGGCTGGTAGACGGAACCCGGAGGAGGCCGACCCTGTGCGATCTAACGGGTCTATGGGAGGTAATTGGCAGCAGGCGGTCTCTCAAGTACCCAGGTCCAATACCATGAAGGGGTATGCCATTTTTAATTGTATGGGACATGGTGGCTCAGTGGCTAAGATGCTGAGCTTGTCAATCAAAAAGCTTGGCAGTTCAGTGGTTTGAATCCCTAGAACCTGCATAAAAGAATGAGCTCCCTTTACTTGTCCCAGCTTCTGCCAAGGTAGCAGTTCGAGAGCATGTAAAAATGCAAGTAGAAAAATAGGAACCATCTTTGGTGGAAAGTTAACAGTGTTCTGTGAGCCTTCGGTATTTAGTCATACCAGCCACATGATCACGGAGACGTCTTCGGACAGCGCTGGCTCTTCGGCTTTGAAACAGAGATGAGTACCACCCTTTTGAGTCGGGAACGACTAGCACTAGCAAGCGGAATCTTTACCTTTACCTAGTGTTAAATTCCCGCTGGTATTATATACTTAAGTCTTCAATGTTTTGTTCTTGTATGTTCATTGTTCTTCTATAATATACTTTTCATATAGTGCTCCTTATAAACTATAACCATAGCTTCAGGCTCAAGTTTGCACAGAGTTAATGTATGGCAGTGTAATGCTTCTGCCAGCATTAATAGCAGAATTATTCTTATCTCCGCAAAGAATGAAATGTTTTATTCCTTTCTGCAGAAATGGCAATGCCACAAAAGAGAACCACACTACAGCAAATGTTTATAGCGTCTATAAAATGATCGTCCCCCTAGAACTAAATTTTATGACCAGAAGGATGAATGTTAATTAATAACTTACCCTAATGTAAAACATCATCCTCAGGGAAAGCAGTTAAGTATGAGCTTAAAGTTAAAACTCTGTTTCAGGAACATTATGAATACCGAGGAATATAATGGGCTATTTTGTGTATATTTGCTTAGAATTCTAGTAATTCTATGTAGGAATCCCAGTCCTAAATTCTGGGGGGGAAAAATCATTGAATTGTTGTTGTTGTTGTTGTTGTTGTTGTTGTTGTTGTTGTTAGTTGCTAAATTGTGTCTAACCCATTGTGACCCCATGGACAACATTCCTCCAGGCCTTCCTGTCCTCTGCCATCCCCCGGAGGCTCACGCCGACTGCTTCAGTGACTCCATCCAGCCACTTCATTCTCTGTTGTCCCCTTCTTCTTTTGCCCTCGGTCTTTCCCAGCATGAGGCTCTTCTCCAGGGAGTCCTTCCTTCTCATTAGGTGGCCAAAGTATTTGAGTTTCATTTTCAGGATCTGGCCTTCTAAAGAACAGTCAGGGTTGATCTCCTCTAGGACTGACCGGTTGGATGGCCTTGCAGTCCAAGGGACTCGCAGGAGTCTTCTCCAGCACCAGAGCTCAAAGGCCTCCATTCTTTGGCTCTCAACCTTCCTTATAATCCAACCTTCACAGCCATCCATTGCAACTGGGAAAACCACAGCCTTGACTAGACGCACTTTTGTTGGCAGGGTGATGTCTCTGCTTTTTAGTATGCTGTCTAGATTTGCCAGAGCTTTCCTCCCCAGGAGCAAGCGTCTTTTAATTTCTTAGCTGCAGTCCCCATCTGCAGTGATCTTGGAGCCCAGGAAGATAAAATCTGTCAGTACCTCCATTTCTTCCCTATCTATTTGCCAGGAATTGAGAGGGCCAGATGCCATGATCTTAGTATAAAATGGAAGAGGAAATTGTGAAAGAACAAATGATAAAATGAGCACAAAACTTTAGATATAATATTGAATTAGACAAATGGGAAAAAATTTGGGGAATAAACTTAAAAATGACACTATCAGTTGCATACAAGGAAAACCAGTACAAAATGTTTTACAGATGGCACCTGGCACCAACAAGGTTAGCTAAAATCTTAACGAATACCTCCCCAAAATGTTGGAAATGCGAATCAATACACAGAACATATTACCATTTATGGTGGACCGGTGAGGAGGCTAAAAAGTTTTGGAAAAAGATCAAAAATTGGCTGGGGGCAATAACAGGGGTTAAAATAGAATGGAAATCTGAAGTTTTTTTATTAGGAATAATGTCTGCGAAATACAAAGAAGAAATCCAGTATTTAATACTACATATAGTTACGGCGGCAAGGATTGCCTTTGCCCAGAAACGGAAAAACAAATTAATTCCAAGCGAAGATGAAATAATAAGAAAGGTTATGGGCTGTGCTGAAATGGACAAACTAACTAAAGAAATCCAGGAAAAAGAAGAATCAGAATTCTACCAGATATGGGATAAATGGTATAGGTGGATGGAGGAAAGAAACAAGAATCAATGAAGGAATATAACAAAATCTTAATGTTGACTTTCATTGAATACCATTTTAATAGAAAATGTTTTCCTAAAGACCAGCTATAATTCTTTTTTTTTTTTGCATATATTTTTTTATTTTTAAATATACATCAACATTATTACAAGGACAGCGTTGCATCTCCGTGTCATTTGTTTTGATACAAAAATAACATTGATACAAATGAAAATTACTGCATTAATCAAACTTATGTGGTTCTAATGTTATTGTACATATTTATGTCAGCACATAATCCTTCATTCTTCAGTTGTTCAATATTTGCTACACCCTTCTAATAGTAAGCTGTTGTGGCCTGGCAGGTGCCGTTGGAGCTGCCGCCAGACTCCGACAGCGAGGGGTCTTATGAGTCGGCCCTGGAGGAGGTGGAGGACCCTGGACAGGGTGCCGACTCCGAGCAGGGCAAGGAGAGACTGGTTGGCCACCAGGTGGCGCTGGACCCTTGGATCAGAGGGAGTGATCAGGAAAACACTTGTGAGTTGTTTCGGGATGCATACCATCGAGGGGATACTCGGCGGCAGGAACAACTGCGTAATTATAGGAGATGATTACGCTCAGTTGATGCTTATTAAGATCCTCTCCTGATTATAAAAGAGACTGCTTGTGCCACGCCCTGTTTGCAGGAGTCAACGTTCACGATTAAGAGAAACCAACTTGGAGAAGTGGTTTGCTGTGAGAGCTTGTTTGCATTGTTGCTTAGTTTTGTAGGACTTGCTGCCAGAGTGCTTATCTCTTTGTTTATTTTGGGCTCGCAGCCAACGAGAGTCTTGACTGATTAAAAGAAACCTTCTCAATTACGTTGGTTTCGGCTTTCGTTCCTGGACAGAGGAGGGGGGGTCAGAACAGTAAGCATACCTGTTAACACCTTTTTTCAAAATCTGATCTTATCCTCTACCTTTTACTTTAAATGTATTATGCAAAAATATGTATAACAATATGCCCCCTATTCCTAATTTCTTAATCTACTCTAATTTTTAATACAACCGGTCTTGTTTTAACAACAACAAAAAATCCTTTCTATCCATCATCTCTCACCCTCTTAGAAGGTTCATTTCAGAGGTGGTTTCCTACCAGTTTAGACCAGTTCGGCCAAGGAGGTTGTAACTCAGCTGCCCACGCACCCAAACTGGTTCTATTGTCGACGGCACCATCTTGATTTTTCTGTTCTGCTCATACGCAGAACAATCTCCATTGCAGAAATGTATTTTTTTTTCTTTTGTAACATTCTGCACACGAGCAGAAGCTTTTAGGTGTAAATGTCCACACGCAAGGAGCAAAACTTTTTGCACATTGAACCGGCAGTAATGCCAGTAGCAACCCACTCCTGGTTCACTTCTTCTCTTTTTTAACTGGCCTCCCATACTCCTCCCTTGGGTCCTTATCTACATCTTTCGTAGGAAAGTTATGCCAGCTATAGTTCTGTATAATTAATAGCAAGGGAGGGAGGGAAGGAGGGAGGGTTTCTCATCTGCAAATGTTAGATTTCAATGCATGGGAATTATTAAAGAGTACACTACTGTGTATGATTTTAACAAATGCAATCTGTGGAAACAACATTGGATAGAAAATTGCCCCTTGCAATCTTTGCCTTGAATCTTGTAAAAGCCACCTGGATTTGACCAGACCTGTGTGATATGGACAATACTTAACAGAATTCACACTGGCCACAGTAGATGTACAGAGACCTTCAATAAGTTGATTCCAATCTTTCTAATATTTTATTAGTATATAAACTTACTACCTGATAACCTGGCGTTGCCTGGGTATTTATTTATCGGAGGAAAATGTCTGGATCAAAGGAAATTTCTAATGTTGGATTTTTCCCCTTACCAGAGGGAGCCCCCTTGTGGAGTATTGTGAAGCTGTTACCATGGCAACTCCACTGCGCTGTACAGTAGAAGCCATTTTAAGGTACAACAGGCTGTATCTTAACAGAACACACACCCCCGAGGGATGTGTGTGTGTGTGTGTGTGCATGCGCACGCGCCATGCATGCATGTATGTATGTATGTATGTATGTATGTATTTTGTCTGGTATGCCCAAATATGGGAGGAAGCATACTGCTTCCTTTCTCTGTCTATCTACTCATCACAAGAGACCATCCAGACAGAAAGCCATTATTTTTACTGTTGCCTTTGTTACATTTGTGTTGCATTTGTGCTGATAAATAAATAAAGGGAGACTAGTATAGATCTATTTCAAGCTATTTAGCTCTCATCAGCTAGCCATACCCCGACCAGCTAGCACAGGTTCAAATCCCAGTAAGGGTATGGGATCTCCATTCCCTCCCCACTCCAGGGAAAGGATACTGCAAAATCTCCATTTTATCCATATATATGGATGGATAGATAGATAGATGATAGATAAAGAGATATAGATAGATAGATAGATAGATAGATAGATAGATAGATAGATAGATAGATAGATAGATAGATAGATAGGTAGGTAGGTAGGTAGGTAGGTAGGTAGGTAGGTAGGTAGGTAGATAGATAGATAGAGATAGATAGATAGATAGATAGATAGATAGATAGATAGATAGATAGATAGATAGATAGATAGATGGGGGGAGAGTGAGGGGAAGATTCTACTTCGTGTTCTACTTTATTTGAATTTAACTTCAAAAATTTATATTCCAAAATTAGGACCAGAACTAACAGCAGAGATATCTCACAGCTTTTCATTCCTATCATTTCTTCATTTTTAATGGTTATATTTATATTAATAACTGCAGGGGGAAACTTAGATTTTTCTTTAAAAAAATCATATCTTCAAAGAGAGCATTTCATCTCAAAAATTACCAGTCTTTAGTTTAATGGGCAAGTCTGCATTAGACATTAAAGGAAGAACTCCGTTCACAAAATTAATCACCAAAGTAGACCAGCACTTAAAGAACAAGGTGTGTAGGGGACTTTCATGGTCCTCAGACAGGAGTGCCATTAATTTACTCAGAGCAGAAGGTTTCTACATCTCTTCAAAGCAAGATGCAAGTTTAGGAAGAAACAATTGATAATCAACACAAAACACTACCAAACTTTGAGATATCAGATTGTTCCAGCAAAACCAACCTACCTTTTAGGAGCAAGGATGTATGTTGCTGATATTGTGGTTGTTAGTTGCAAAGTTGTGTCTAACCCATTGTGACGCCATGGACAACATTCCTCCAAGCCTTCCTGTCCTCTACCATCCTCTGGAGTCCATTGAAGCTCACTCCGACTGCTTCAGCGACTCCATCCAGCCACCTCATTCTCTGTCCTCCCCTTCTTCTTTTGTTCTCAATCTTTCCCTGCATTAGGCTCTTCTCCAGTGAGTCCTTCCTTCTCATTAGGTAGCCAAAGTATTTCAGTTTCATCTTGAGGATCTGGCCTTCTAAAGAGCAGTCATGGGGATATAAATATATTGCTGATATAAATTCTGCCAAATTACTATAACCTGCTTGACAAATCACCCCCCCCCCCATTTTTCAAAGTTGTTCTAGATTCAGATGTTTAGCTTCTCACACAAAAAGCTTCTTCAGATGTTTAGCTTCTCATCCAAGAGTGAGTGAATGATGGGGAATGGAGAAGTGAAACATCTTCAAAGAAAACAAGAAAGTCCAGTTGAAAAAAAAATATTTGGGATATAATTGCTTTGTTAGCACCATTATACTCAATTAATGAATTCATATTGTTGCATAATCTTAAAGGAAATAAATGAAGTACTGGAAAGTGTTTGGCATATGAATATTGATTGCAGTGATGATGTTACCTAGTTTGGGTAATGAAAGATCTGCAAGAAAACTACCAAGCTCAGAGAGCACCAAGGAACCCTCATATGAATATTTACTTTGAAATTTGACAATACGTTAGAGGAGCTGAAAAGAAATAAATCAACAGGAGGAGACAGCATCTTTGAATTTAAGCTAATAAAAAATGTAAATGTGGCATTACGCCGTTTGAAATAGAATATAATGATACTTATTCCACAAATGCAAGCAGATGTGAAATTAGAGACTTATAAGTTTAAAAAAAACCCAAGGAAGGATCATTCAAATAAATTCAAAACAAAATTCAACGAGACATACAAAATTGGGATTAGAGAAAAAGAGAAAAAAAGGAGAAGGAACTCTATCATAGCAATTCTGCACTGCTAGAAGATGACCAAGGTGGACAAAACATTTTTCACCCTAGATCAGTGATGGGATTCAACAAGTTCACACCTATTCGGGAGAACCGGTGGTAACTTTCTAAGTAGTTCAGAGAACTGATTGTTGGAAGAAATCTCCTTTTGTTTTTTTCTACTTTACAGGGCTAATCCTGTAAGGAAGGCAGGAAGGAAACATTCTGTTGTTGTTTCTAGCCTCATCTTTATTGCCCAGCTTACAGAAACCGCCTCTCTGGTTAACCCTCATTACTTTGCAAGAGCTAAGGTGAAGTGCCCATCAACCTGAATGACCTTGAGTTGGCCATGCCCACCCAGTCACATGATCACCGAGCCCCACC